>NW_025787136.1:0-16095 GCF_021130785.1 Homalodisca vitripennis
GAGGGAGGGAGGGGGGAAGAGATAAGAATTAACATCGCCGTTTCGGAGCCAAACAACAGCCTGATTTTTGCCTGGAGTCATAAAACATCGTGATTTGCTGAGTATCATTGTGTTAGATACAGACACACAAACACAAAAGGGAACCTTATACCACTTCCAGCTCCATTTTTTTTATTTAAAAAAATAATTAACATTGGGGAAGTTAAGGTTCCCTTTTCCTCTTTTGCAGTTTGCAAAGGGTTTTGGGAAATTAATTATTTTAATCCCATGTTTCTAGGTTTGGAATTCAAGTGTGTAGTCTGACTGGAATATTGTTTAGAAAACATACATAGGAGTAAGTAAACTATCAATAAAACAGAACATGTTGCAATTTTTTTTGACCTAAACCACTAAAAACCCCACTCTGCTCGTTAACCTGTGTAAAAATTTTGTCCTGGTAAGGATATGGGTACCCTTTCTCCTTTGGCGGGGGTCACCATATACGTGTGGAATGCATTTTATGGCTGAAATAATTTCTCAGTATATGGCTCTAGTGGTGTAAACAATCCAAAATTCATAATTTATATGGAATCTCCTTTAAAAAATTTCTCCGTTATACTATCCATAGAAGTTAGTTAATATTAATTTGGTTTATATATTTGTTAATAATTATTGGATTTACAGGCACAGGTTTGTAAGTGTTTTGATAAGAGAAAAAGGGCCATGAGGCCCATCTAAACCTTGTTGCCTGTTTATATATAAGGAATTTTTCATTTCATTTAGTAATCCCGGAATATTTCCTAATTTGGGTCTTTCTAAATACTTTACCCCTCATGGACCTACATATTTTAATTTGTTTTCTCCTCACTCATTTTTTCAAAGGGGGAAAAAATATTTGTTATCAATATTTAATAGTTATGGTAACAGATTGCTCACTAGATTATCCTGGTCAGGTAAATATCGCATTGAGAAGAAACTTTTGTTAAAACTAGTGATATTTTTTTTGTTTCTTTTTTGTGTGTTATTCTGATGTCCTCCTAAGCAAGTACTGAGGTAAATTTAACACAAAATACATATATCTAACGTTATCTTGTCATCTGTTCTGTAAGAGTGCATTGAGAACAATGAAAGCACAAATCATTCTGTTATGGTTTAATTAATGCTTTAGTAAAAGTTAATCACCATCATACACATCTACATTATATTTCCCATATAGCGGAATTCGTCTTAGAACCATAGAATTGCTTGTAAACAACTCCAAGTTTTAATGCATTAGCATTAAACAGCAAGTTTATTTTTTTAAGTTTTAGCAAGGTTTTTAGTATTTAGTTGAGCATGTGTTGATATGACTTAATTTTCCTAGAAAAAAATTCTTTATTGAGATTAGGAAAACATTTTACCTTTTCCCCAACACAGAGGAGAGGTGCCTCTTAAAGATCCTTTAAACAACTTCAAAACGAGGGGTCTTTTTTTCGGAGGTAATGTATACTGTATATTAAATAACTAATACTTTATAGAGAGAAACTACTATCTTTTTAGCTCATAATTGTTATCCAGCCCCCCTCAATCTCTATAGCGTCATTGTACAGATACATACTATTACTTTTTTAACTTCAAGCAAAATAAGTGGTCCAATGTTAGTCAAGCAAGTTCCATAGCACTGCTAAGAAGAACATTTTACTAACATTTGACCAGAATCGAGAGATTATTCTAAGCTTTTCCATGATTATTTGACCGTTGGTTGGTTAGGTGGCCATTAAGGCAGACATTTAAGATTTTATTGTCACACCCGGAGGTTTGAAAACAAAAAAACTCTTAAAACACAACAAAATTAAGTAATCTATAGCATCTTCAATGGAAAATAGAGATACTGTTCCTATATCCTTATTAAATAACCACTGGGGGACACTTTCTCCATTACCCGAAAATGCATTTTTTTTAGGGACAAAAATCCTAGAGACACCGTCCATTTCAGGTTTTCAAAGTTTATGCATAATTATGTCTAAATGGCTAGTTTTATTTTTCTGAGATTTTATAATTTTGGACTTGTAAAATATTATTAGGAATATGTTGTTTTTCATTTTGTATATTAATTATAGATTAAAGCATTCCTTAACTAGAATTCTATCTCAAATAGGCTTATAAATATTTGATTTAAAATGGAATTAAAAAATTCCCAGCCAGAACACTCCTTATGTCTGTCAGATATTATGTTTTAAATGAAAGTATAATAAACTTATTTGTATGTTTATTGGGGATGATAAACTAGATTTCTTGTAGTTCTCCAAGTACGGATCTCTGACGTATCCAAAAGTATTGTTTTTGTCTACCATGCTCCTGATTTGCAGTCTCTGAAAAACTAATTCTTTCGGATATTTTAGTTAAGTGGTTACGGATCTGGTTGTTGCTAACTGCCACTACAGTGGCAATTTTGTTTATAAATGAAAAAGTTTTTTAAGAGCCTAAAGGTGGTCAAAGCCTTAACAAGTTGTTGTAGTTATTTCCTTTGTAATCGAATCAGAAGAACTTCAGGAATGATATATGAGGAAATTTTTTTCTGTTATTGAGTATTTAGTCGGGTTTTTTTTAAAGGTGGAATATCCGGAATGGAGAGGGGAGAGGGAAGGGGAGTGGAGGGGGGGGGGGGTGAATAACGTCGTAACCCTTTACTCCAGTATTAATTCAACATAAAAATTAATATGTAGTTTACAATGTAAAAAAAAAAAGAGTAATTAAGGTATGTGGTTTTAATCTAGGAATTTTATCCTTATAAATATGTATATCTTTGCAAACATTGAGTGATGTAATCAATAGACTAAATAATTAATAATACCAATTAGAAAAAACAGTTGCCTATTTTAAAATAAACAAGTTTATAAACAAATTAAGTTAGTTATAAAGAAGAAACAAAATACTCATTATACTCGTATATACTTCCTTTACTCAATGTAAGGGGCACAAATGTTCCTTACTCACAAAGTATAAAGGGGGGGAAGGGGAAAATCCCTTATTCAATCACTTACTCAATAAACTGAATTTTCAACCGATATATCCTGAAAGTATGAATATCTGGAGCACACCGGAATGCACTCAAATGACGGATATAAAAAAAAAAAAATTAAAAAAAAATAAATAAAAATAATAAAAAAATTGTAGTAAAAACAAACCTTATTGTCATAAACATTTTTTTTTATTTTTTTTTGGTTTTTTTTTTTTTTTATTTTTTTAATTTATTTTTTTTTAAATTTTTTTTTTTTTTTTAATTTTTCTTTTATTTTTTTTTTTTTTTTTTTTTTTTATAAATATCACTTTGTGTTAAGTAAATTGTACGGTTACAAACCCAAGCACAAACTGGTTTATTTTTGCTCACTCAGAAATAGGAAAAATTCGATAAGGGTTGCGTGGCTTCAGTATTTGATAACTGTAAGATTGTAGTGTGAAGAGAAGAAGAAACTATAAAGAAATTTCATAGAAGTTCAAACACCCATAGAGATTTGAAAATGGGGCTGGGTGGGGGAGGAGGAAGCGTGAGGGCTCTTCAGCACGTAGGGGGGGGTTGGGGTACGTGGGGGGGGAGGGTTTCTCACAGACTTCTGGAAGGAAACTAATATTTAGAATTTTTAAACTCTTCTGATTGTCTTACAGTTGATGATTGGAAATTTTATACACATGCGTCTTTTACTCTCAACAGAAAAACACAAGATTTTACTTACCATGAAGGGTCAAACCATCCATAGGGGTTAAATTGGAGTCGCTTTTTCCTAGGTCGGGCAACATTTCAAATGGTGTCGTGGCATCTGGGAGAGGATTAATATGGCCACAAGTAAACGCTTTTTAACCAAATCAGGCTTCTCAGACCGAGTATGGACATATTTTTTATAGTCAAAACAAGAAATACTCAACTGCGGAATGTGTGTAATATAAATTTATCAAATCCAGAAGTGCTTATTTACACGCTAAACCTGAAATAAGAGCTAGTGGATATTCTGTTTAGATTTTCAATCTCTGAAACGAATAAATAGTAAAATAATACGTGCCATGAATATGTATATTCTGAGTCAATATTATTACAGGGGACCATCATAACATATCTTATTTGCTTCCAGTAAATTTACGACGGACTTAACATTTATCCATTCCGTCCTAAAATATGCCATCTGCTTTTAAATATATTCAAATATCATGGAAATGTTGGACAGAAATTTGTGTATTTCATTGATAGTCATAAAAACTAATTTACTCTCAGACTTTTGACCCTTCAAGCGTTGCTCTTTAAATTTAAATTTTAGTTGTTATAAAATTAACTAGAAGATCTAATCCAGTGACAATTAATTATTTTCGAAGAGTGTTGTATTATGCATTTATAAAGTATGTGTATTACTGACATACTTTTTTACTCAATACGAAATCTAATGTAATAAATAACGTGTAAAACCAATCTAAAAAACGATATGACAAAATAAAATATAGAATCTTTACGTGAAAATCGTCATAAAAGAAAGAAAACCTATTTTGTATCACATATGTTTCTCAAACAGGCAATAATATTTCAAATCTGCCAAAAAAATGCATAAAATTCAAAAGCACTGATAATTTCTAAGAGAAATTCTGACTTGAAAATCCTTACAAAATATTATGTAAAGTTTTAAGTAAGGGGGAACATTGATGCCGATACTTTTTCTACTACTCGTACAACTAGTCTTCTACTTATGGTTTGCAATACATGGATAAACTGTGTTCAGTGTTATCAGTTTAATCATGAAACGGAACATGAAATCTAACAATGTGAATTGTCCTGTTGTGATTGCTGTGGTGTGACAGATACAACACTCTAATTATCGTACTGATCTGAACGTCAAGTGAGGATTAAACCACTGTCATCATGATATCCTCAGCAAACACTGTGCAAGACCATGTGCTTGTTGCTGCTGATAGTCGCTGCCGACACATGGACAGCAGAGAAGATCACTCCGTCCTGTATAAGGATCGGTAAACCGGTGAGAAATGTAGTTAATAAATTTTAGTTTTTTTTTTTAAGACTTAAAAATACTATTTGAAATATTTGGAAGTCTATTATTTGTCTATAAAATTTGACCAGGCTACCGCACTGAATTTAGTGAAGGTTTTTTATGCAAAGCGTGCCGGCCCTCTATCACATACATCTCTTTTTAATCTAAATTATTGGACAAGTACATCCACAAAAAATAGTTTTCGAAAACAGACGTATAATACATTGTGAAAAAATGCTGTGGAAAGCATTTCATTTTTCATGCTAGTGTTTCCGAGTGATGATGAATACAATTACTTATGAATACATATCAGACTATGAGACAGCATAGATGGTTTGAGTAGTAAATTTCTTTTAAGTTAATAAACATTATCGATAAAACTGTGTTATTAAATGTATCGATAAAATTGAAAGTCAAAACTACTAATCCTCATAATTACAAAATTCCTAAATCCACCAATTATTGAAGACAAGCATTTGTAAGAGGTTCGTCTCACTTTATAGTTACTGATTCTTGTTTGTGTTCCAACCTTGAAACTCTACATTTCAACGACGATACGTATGCTCCTAAAGTAATTACAAGAGTATTTGAACTAAATTCCACTAACGTGTGCAAGTATGGCTAGGCTTTTTCTTAGGCTTTTGGTAATTAAGGAAATTATTATAATTCGAAATGTATAATTTTCCTCATAGCGTTTGTGTTTCAAGGACTAATACTGTAAAAAACTCAGAACAACAAAACTTTTTTAACTTAATTTGTCTCTTGTTAGCACGTATCGGAAATGAAAATGATGCTGGTTAGGTAAGGGTTTAGAAGAATAGGATTTTTCATATGTTTAATTCTTTTTAGATTTGAAAGAGGCTCCCACGTTGAGGTTCGCATTAAACGTCGCATTTTATCTACCTGAATTGTTATGAGAATTGACTACTACTATATAGGGATTCCTTTCTTGAAATAGTAACAAATATCTTCAGGCAATCACTAATAGAGTGATTTCTGTCTGATGGAGAGCTACAAAAACACACTGTAAAGCACCTGAACACTGAACAATTTCAAATATAGCCACATCCTCAAAATTGTCTTCAAGTAAAATGTAAATTTTTAATTATATAAGATCTACAATGAGATCTGATTCACTATATATACCATACTCGCCTTCGGCTCGCTGGGGGCTACGCCCCCAGGCCCCCAAAGTAAGTCCCTTAAATTCGGGGATAAGATTGATTTGGTGATTGGTAAAATTCGGACATGATGTCATGCCAGGATATTCCCAGGAGGGGGGGGGGTTAACGTTGCCTGGGATAAGACGTCAGGGGGTTATCTGGTCATACCAGGAACTTCCCAGGGGGGGTTAAGAGATTTGGTTATTGGTAAAATTCGGACATGAGGTCATGCCAGGAAATTGCCTAGGGGGGGTTAACGTTACCGGGGGATAAGACACCAGGGGGTTGTCTGGTCTTACCAGGAACTTGCCAGGGGGGGGGGTTAAGAGATTTGGTTATTGGTAAAATTCGGACATTGAGGTCATGCCATGAAATTCCCTAGAGGGGTTAACGTTACCGGGGGATAAGACACCAGGGGGGTTGTCTGGTCTTACCAGGAACTTCCCCAGGGGGGGGGGTTAAGAGATTTGGTTATTGGTAAATTTCGGACATGAAGTCATGCCAGGAAATTCCCGGGGGGGTTAACACAGGGGGTTTATCTTACTCAGGAGGTTATCTGGTTCATACTAGGAAATCCCGGGGGGGGGGGGGGGTTAATGTTAGCGGGGGTTAATGACACACCCCAGGCCCCCTTTTGGGGTGTTGGTCAAATTCGGGGATAAGCGGAATTCGAAATAGTATTAGACCTATTTTTTTGAATTTTTCCAGTTTTTATCAAAGTTTTGAATCTAAGGCCATTTTGTGGCTTAAACCGTTAGAGATACGACAAAAAGTGACTGAACCTTTCTTGTCGGAAATTTAATTTTGTCTTTCGATTGTGCCGTCAGATTTGATCTACGACCTATGGTTTAGTCGGTACAACGCTTGGCATAAAAGTCTGCACTGGTCAGCTATGGTGTAAACAGATTTAGTGTAAATAAATTAATAACTACCTTTATCAGATTATATAATGTTAAACAGGGGGGTTTTAATTTAATCAGGAGATTCATCAACCAGGGAAATTCCCGGTGAGAGTGGATTAATGTTCTCACGGGAATTATAAGAACGCGTGGTACTTTTCTTGGGAAATGTGTCATGTCTGGGGCCACGAGGATATGTGCTACAGTATTTTTTGCATCAAAATTAAAATACGTTCTGATCAGGGGGGTTTAAATTACTTCGGAAAAATCATAATTGCCATTACCTGATTGTTGATTAAGGATATCACTATTTCATTAAATTAATTAAAAAAGAGCATCTCTGTCCCCTATCTTACTTTTGATAGCTTCACTAATCGCTCAGGCCAACTTTTCTCCGATGTGGAGGGGGGGATATAGTCCACTCGTTACACGTAGTAATACAAGTCTCCAATCCTGGGAACCAGCCATGTAATCGCCACTAGTTATAGTTGCAAAATTTAAAACACCTAAAATTGACGACAAAAGAATTAGCCATTTTAGAGCATTTATCAGGCTTACGGAAGATAAACACGATTAGAAAGCTTACTGGTACCTTTTTTGTAGATCCTATGGAATAGCTACTTACAAAAAGTTTTACAGTTTAAGCTAGGACCAACAGTTCGGCCACTATCGAGCACGAACGAAATGTAAGTTTTTGAAGTGAAATTTACAATTATAATTACGTTTGTAACGGCTATAAATCATGGAAGATAGAGTGAAAGGTCACTGGGGACCCTTTTTTGGTTGGGGTAGATCGGCATTATTTTGTATTATAAATCCAAATTATCTTTCACTCTGGGCTAGAACTAAGGTTTTGTCTGAATAATAGAGCCCAGTACAAACAAAATCTCACGTAATTAAACTCAAAAAAAAAATCAAAACTTTAAATCGGCGTTTATAGCGGCCAAAACCGTTGAGGATTAGGGCACAATAATGTTACTGATAAACGTTGTTTTTTGTAGATCAACGTAATTTTCCTAAATCCACTATGAAAAATCTTTGATTTGGAGCTCACGACGCAATCCGTTTTTAGCCGCTATCAAGCCCGGGATGTTAAATTTGCGTAGGCGAAAATTTCCAAATATCTTTCACTTAATCACGTTTTTGCTGGGTCAAAAATAATGGAGATATATGTAAAAAAGAATCATTAGTACCTTTTTTTGCTAGATCATATTATTTTCTGAAATCTAACCTTTGTTTTTTTATTTTGACCTCCTCCCGACCAACCTGTTTCGCCGCATATCGACCCCCAATAAACAAAAGTTTTTTCACGTGAAAATTACAAAAAAAATTGCTACATAATCACGTTTTATAGACTCAAACTAATGGAAGATGAGAGCCAAAAAAGTTACTAGACCTTTTTCTGTAAGATCCGCAAAATTTGCTTAATTTGATGGTGTCACATCAGAGATTTGTGCTACAGACCTACCGTTTCGGCCCGCTATCGAGCTCAGACGAACTTTATTTTAAGCGGAAAAAATCTCTGGAATGTCAAATGTTCAAGCGTTTTGTCGCTTAACCATGGAAGATAGAGCAAAAAGTCACTGGACCTTTTTTGTAGTTCACTCCAATCCTGACCATGAATTTTTCGTTCAGATCCGAGCTAGCTTCAACGGTTCGCCCGCTATCGGGCTTACAAAAAAAAGCCTGCAAGGGTAAAAAATGCGGTGTTTTTTTGGGAATTTTTTTGAGGGGCTTAAAACTAAAAATTCCCGGTTTTCAGACTTTTCCTGTTGGTTACACGCAAAAGGTACCTGCGTGCCAAATTTTCAAGTTTCTAGCACTTCTAGAAGTAGGTTAGAATTTGTATACATCCATCAGTGAGTGAGTTACACATGCGGCTGTATAGTATATTAGACTCGCCTTCGGCTCGCTGGGGGCTACGCCCCCAGGCCCCCAAAGTAAGTGCCTTAAATTCGGGGATAAGCGGATAAATTTACGCTTGCAAATTCGGGGATCAGCGGTTAGTTCCGAGAATTAGAATTAGAATCTGTTTATTTTGATTTTATCCTTGGATTTCAGCTACGACTTCTCGTTTAGCCAGGACATACCATTGAAGAAGAGTCTGCACTGGTATCTAGTCATGGCAGGAAATTCTCTAGGGGAGGGTTTAATGTTACCGGGGGTTTAAGTCATCAGGGGATTTGATTTACTCATAAGAGTATCTGGTCATATCTGGTAATTCCAGGGGGTTTAATGTTAAGACACTTGGGCCGCTTTTGGAGGGTGTTTGTTCTGTAAACATTCAGGAATTAATCTAATCATGCCAGGAAATTCCCAGGGGTGATAATGTTACCGGGGGTTAAGACATCAGGGGGTTTAATTTCCTCAGGAGGTTATCTGGTCAAACAAGAAAATTCAATGGGGGTGGTTAGTGTTACCGGGGGTTAAGACAACAGAGGGTTTAATTTACTCAGGTTTTCTGGTCAGACCAGAAAATTTCAGGGGGGGGGTTAAGACATCAGGGGGTTTAATTTCCTCAGGAGGTTATCTGGTCAAACAAGAAAATTCCCAGGGGGGGGTTAGTGTTACCGGGGGTTAAGACAACAGAGGGTTTAATTTACTCAGGACTTTTTCTGGTCAGACCAGAAAAATTCCAGGGGGGTTAAGACATCAGGGGGTTTAGTTTATCCTGGAGGTTATCTGGTCATACCAGAAAATTTCCGGGGGGGAATAATGTTATCTGGGGTTAATGACACATGGGCCTATTTTAGAAGATGTGTGTGTGAACATAGTAAAAATTCACTTTATCCCTATCTACTATTGACGCTTAGCTAACGTTCAGCCAATTTGTAATGTGGGGTATATTCACTCGTTAACTGGAATTAGCGGTATTCAGGGAAAGTTTTATGTCCGAGGATTAGATAAGGGATCTTGGAGTTTAAAAGAATACCTATTTTTATCGAATTATCCAGATTTAACCAAAGTTTTGAATTTAATGGCATTTTGCGGCTAAACCGTTAGAGATACAAGAAAAAGTGACTGGACCTTTCTTGTCGGAAATTTGATTTTGTCTTTCGATTATGCCATCAGATTTAAGCTACGACCTATAATTTTAGGGCAGTACAGAGCTCAGGACAAAAGACTGCACTGGGCAGTTTAAAAAATATCACGTAAAACTTTAAAAAATCAATACTTAAAACGCGTTATGCGGCCAAACCGTTGAGGATAGGGCAAAATGTTACTGAACATTTTTTGTAGATCACGCAATTTAATATATCCTTTTAAAAATTTTTGTTGTGAGCTACGACCAACAGTTTAGCCGCCTATCGAGCCCGAAAGGTAAATTTTTTAGACGAAAATTTCCAAATACTTTCACTTAATCGCGTTTTGCGGCCAAAACCAATGGAGATAGACTAAAGAGTTGCTGGCACATTTTTATAGATTCACTTCATTTCCTAACTCCAACGCTTGTCTTATTTTGATCTCAGACCAATGGTTTTCGCCGCTTATCGAGCCCGAAAAACTAAAGTTTCACGTAACAAATTACAAAAACATTGCACATAATCACGTTTTTTCGGCCGAACCACTGGAGGTAGAGCAAAAAGGTCACTGGACCTTTTCTGTAGATCGCACCAATTTTGCTAATTTTGATGGGTCAATCAGATTTTGAGCTACGACCTACCGTTCGGCCACTATCAGGCTCGAAAACTTTATTTTAAGCAAAAAAAATCTCTGGAATTTCAAACATTTCCCGCGTTTTGACGCTTAACCACACGAGATAGGACAAAAAATCACTGGACCTTTTTTGTAGAGCACTTCATTCCCCACTAACGAATGTTCATCAGATCCTAGCTACAACCTACGGTTTAGACGCTACAGAGCCTCAAACAAAAATCTACAAGCGAAAATCGTCAAAATTTGACAAAATTTTTCGAATTTGAGAGCATGTTTCGGGTGGACCGGTAGAGATGCGGGGAAGTATAATGTGCCCATTCTGTAGATCGTAAAATTTGCTAAAAACCCCTTAAAAAATTAGATTTGAGCTACTACCAACGGTTTAGTCGCTAGACGGCTCGAAAGCAAAAAAACTACAGCAGTTATTAACCAGTTTCAACCGGTTTTTAATTTTTTTGAGGGGTTTAAAATTAAAAATTCCCGGTTTTCAGACTTTTCCTGTTGGTTATACGGCAAAAAGGTACCTGCATGCCAAATTTCAAGTTTCCAGCACTTCTAGAACTATGTTAGAATTTGTATTACATCCATCAGTGAGTGAGTGAGTGGTTTTCACATGCGGCTGTATAAGTATTTAGACTCGCCTTCGGCTCGCTGGGGGGCTACGCCCCCAGGCCCCCATTGGGTGTTGGCTAAATTCGGGGATAAGCGTAGTTCGGTGATTGGTTAAATTCAGACGTGAAGTTTCCAAATTTTATGTATCCGTTCTCGAGAATCTTACGGGTCGTAAAGCTTCGCAAACGCTCAGCCAGGGAAATTCCCTGAGGGGGTTAACGTTACGGGGGTTAAGACAACAGGGTGATGTGGTGTATAAATATTGACCAGGATCAATTCCCAGGGGAATGTGGTAGAAGAGATTAAGTTATGTGGTTACGTGAAATTTTCGGAGAGCAAGAAGTCATGCCAGGAAATTTCCCGGGGGGGTTTGTTAATCCAAAGGGGGTTTATTCTATTCAGGAGGTTTATCTGTCATACTAGGAAATCCCGGGGGGGGGGGGTTAATGTTAGCGGGGGTTATGACACACCCAGGCCCCTTTTGGGGGTGTTGGTCATATTCGGGGATATATCAGAGGAATTCGAAATATTGTTATAGGACCTATAGTTAATTGAATTTTCCAGGTTTTTTACCCAAACTTTTGACTTTGAGGGGCCGTTTTTGCGGCCTTAACCGGTATAGTAGATATACGACAAAAAAGTGACCGAACCTTTTCTTGGTTCGGAAAATATTAATTTTGTCTTTTGATTGCTGCCCCTCAGATCGTTGAATCTACGACCTAGTGGTTTAGGTCTGGTACAACGCTTGGCAATAAAAGTTCCTGCCACTGGTCCAGCTATGGGTTGTAAACAGATATTAGTGTAAATAAAATTAATTAACTACCTTTATCAAGATTATTTAATGTTAAAAATCAGAGGGGTTTAATTTAATCAGGAGTTCATTCAACCAGGAATATTCCACGGGAGAGGGGATTAATGTTGCTCGGGAATTATAAGAACGCGTGGTTTACTTTTCTTGGAGAATTGGTGGTGTCTGGGCCACGAGGAATATGTGTACCAGTATTTTTATGATCAAAAATAAAACGTTGATCACAGGGGGGTTTTTAAAATTACTTCGGAAAAATCATAATTCCATATCCTGATTGGTTGATAAGGAATCTACTAATTTCCATTAAATTAATTTAATAAAAAGCACTCTGTTCCCTATCTACTTTTGAAGCTTCATCTAACGCTTCAGCCAACTTCCGATTGTGGAGGGGGGCGATATAGTCACTCGTTAACCGTAAGTAATACCAAGTCCAATCTGGAAACCAGCATGGAAATCGCACTAGTTATACGTTGCAAAATTATAAACCGACACCTAAAATTGACGTACAAAGAATTAGCCATTTAGAGGCATTTATTCAGGCTTACGGAAAAGATAAACGATAGATAAAGCTACTGGAACCTTTTTTGGTAGATCCTATGAATAGCTACATTACCAAAAAAGTTTTACATTTAGAAGCTAAGGGACCAACAGTTTCGGGCGCCACTATCGAGCACGGAAAAGGTAAGTTTTTGAAGAGTGTAAGATTTACAATATTAATTACGTATTTACGGCTTAAAATCATGGAAGATTAGAGTGAAAAGGTCAACTGGAACGGAACCGCCCACACCAAAAGGGAGATACTAAACGGGAGAACCCAGTGGACGCTGTTTGGTGTAGAATCGCATGATGATTTTGTATTTAAAATCAAATATTTTACTCTGGGCTAGTAGAACTAAGGTTTTGTCTGGAAATAGTAAGGCCCAGAAAACAAAATCCTCACGTAAAACTCAAAAAATCAAAACTTTTTAAATCGCGTTTATGCTGGCCAAACCGTGTTGAGGATAGGGCAACAAAATGTTACTGAACGTTTTTTGTAGATCACGTAATTTTCTAAATTCCCCCGCACATGAAAATTCTGAATTTGAGCTACGACCAACCGTTTAGGGAGAGGCCGCTATCAAGCCCGGGATGTTAAATTTTGGGTACAGGCGAAAAATTTTCCAAATATTTTCACTTTAATCCACGTTTTGCGGTCAAAAATAATGGAGATATAGTAAAAAAGGTCATTAGACCTTTTTTGTAGATTCATATTATTTTCTAAATCTAAACTCTTTTGTTTTGAATTTTGAACCTCCGACCAAACTGTTTCGCCGCTTATACGGTACCCCCAAAAACAAAGGTATTTTTCGACGTGAAAAATTAACCACAAAAATTGCACATAATTCCACGTATTTTAGTCCAAACTAATGGAGATAGTAGGACAAAAAAGGTTACTAGACCTTTTCTGTAGATATCCTGCAAAATTTGCTAATTTGATGCGGTCAAATGCAGATTTGAGCTATCAACCTACCCGTTCGGCCGCTATCGAGCTCGAAACTTTATTTGTTTTAAGCGAGAAAAATTCTCTGGAATGTCAAATGTTCAAGCGTTTTGTTCGCTTAACACACATGGAAGATAGGGAAGCAAAAAGTCCACTGGACCATTTTTTGTTAGTTCAACTTTACGCAATCCTGACCATCGGAATTTTTTTGCGTACGGAGAATTCCGAGTGCTAGCTTTCAAACGGTTCGCACCGCTATCGGGGCTTACAAAAAAAGCCTGCAAGTGGTTAAAAGAATGCGTGTTTTTTGGGTGGGGATGAATTTTTTTGAGGGGCTTAATGTAACTGAGAAAAATTCCCGGTTTTCAAGGACTTTTCTTCCTGTTGGTTACACGGCAAAAGGTACCTTGCACGGTGCACTAAATTTCAAGTTTTCAATTAAGCACTTCTAGAAAAGTAGGTTATAGAATGTTGTATTACATCCATCAGTGAGTCGAGTTACACAATGCGGCCTGTATAGTAATATTAGACTCGCCTTCGGCTCGAGCATGGGGGCTAACGCCCCCAGGCCCCGCATTTGGGTGTTGGGCTAAATTTCGGGGGAAAATAAAGCGTTAGTTCGGTGATTGGTTTTAAATTCAGACGTGAAGTTTCCAAATTTTTATGTATCCGTGTCTCGAGAATCTTACGGGGTCGTAATGACTTCGCAAACGCTACGCCTCGGAAGCCAAAAGATGTGTGGGATGTATAATATTAATCAATTGATGTGGGTTTAGAAGAGTTTAAGTTATGTGTGTCGATAGGAAAATTTGGAGTACAAAGAAGAAATTTGGGTTCTTTACCAAAGTCAGAGGACGATAATAGTATACCATAGTTTTAATTTTCCGGATTTACCCCAAACTTTTGACTTTGAGGGCGTTTTTTGTGCGGCTTAACCGTTAGAGATACGACAAAAAGTGACCGAGAGACCTTTTATCTTGTCGAAAATTTTAATTTTGTCTTTTGATTGTGCCCTCAGATTTGTATCTACGACCTATGGGTTTTAGTCGGTTACATAAAGGGAACGCTTGGAATAAATGTCTGCACTGGTGGGGAAAAGAGCGATTTTTGGTGATTGGTAAAAATTCAGGAACAATGAGGGTCATGCTCAGGAAATTCCCTGGGGGGGGTTTAATGAAAACTTACCAAGGGGGGGTTAACATTTCAGGTGGTTTAATGTACTCAGGACGCTTATCATGGTCATACCAGGAAAATCGCCGGCGGGGCGAGGGGGGCCGCGGGAGAGGGTAGGCGGGGGGGTAGGGGGAGAGATTGGAGGAGAGGGGGGGGATTGGAGGGGGAAGATGGGGAGGCCGCGGGGCGCAAGGAATGGCACGGGCGGAGGGAGGAGGGGGGGGGTAATGTTACCGGGGTTAAGACACCAGGGGGGGTTTAATTTACTCAGGAGGTTATCTGGTCATACTGGGAAATTCCAGATGGGGGGGTTTATTGTTTACCTGGGTGTTAACACCACACGTGGTTCTCTTTTAGATGGTTGTTTGTGGTGTGTTTATAAAATAAATACATTCTCTATGTCCACTATCTACTATTGGCGTTTTAGCTAACGCTCAGCCAATTCCCTGGGGGGGGGGGGGGTTGTAATCACTCGGGTAACGTAAGATAATATTGTTAAATCCGGAACCAGAATGGAATTGAACAAATCATAGTAACAAAAAATCTAAAAAAACCAAAAAACAACCAAAATGTGCATTTTGTAAAAAAAACACGATAAATATTTTTACCATTGAAAGCGATTTACAGGCAAACTAAAGGAAATAAGACAAAAAGGCTTACTGGACCTTTTTTATAGATCTCAATAGTTTCTTCTAGTTTACTGAATGATAAAGATTTAAACTCCAATCAACGGATCGGCCTGATACCGACTCCCAGAAACAAGATGTTATACGTATCAATCCACAAAATAATTGCAGTTTGAAACGCGTTTGTGCGGTCTGAACCCATTGTAGATAGGTCAAGAAAGTTCACTGGACCTCTTTTTGGAAGATCATGTTCATTTTGCTAAATCAAACCTTTGTTTTATTTTGACTTCCGACCAACGGTTTTGCCTGCTATCGACACCAAAAACAAAATGTTCACTGTGAAAATTACATAAAGTTTTGCACATAATCACGTATTGCAGGTCATAAACCGATAGAGCTAGGGCAAAAAAGTCACTGGACCTTTTCTGTAGATCGCGCAATTTGCTAATTTGATGGGTTCCAATTCATATTTGAGCTAACGACCAACGTTTCGGTCGGCCGCCTTCGGGAATCGAAACACTATTTTTATAATGAAAAAATCCTCTGTGAATGTCAAATATTAGAGTGTTTTGATGTTCGCTTAAAACCAGGGAAGATAGAGCAAAAAGTCACTGGAGCCTTTTATGTAAGTTTACATTCAATCCATGACCATTGAATTTTCCGCCAGAACCGAGCAAGCTCCAACGGTT
>NW_025787137.1:0-15052 GCF_021130785.1 Homalodisca vitripennis
AAAAATCGTTCTAACTATACAAGACTCTGAGGGAAATTTATTAAATAATGAGAGTAAAACAACAATATATTAAGATTGAAAAAGGAATAAAAATGAGTTAAATGATGATGACAAAATTCAATATTTTTACTTAAAAAACAAGGGGCTATTCGAATGGCCCCTTAACAATCTTCATCCTGACACTGTTTTTATCAATGAATCTGGCCTTTATTCTCGAAATAAAAATTACTAGTTAAATTTCTTTTCTATCTAAATGGAATCAGTTGTAGACCTGCTCAATAATCAACTTAGATTTGAAAACAAACATATTTTTACGATTGTGGATAAAAATAACGAATTTTGGTTTAAAGCTAAAGATGTTGCAGAAATTCTAGAATATGAAAATACGAAACAAGCAGTTAGAGAGCATGTTGATAATGATGATAAATTATCACATTCTGAAATAAATAAGGTGGTCATTCGATTGCCCTACCTTCTAACTTTCAAAAAATACTATTTTTCATCAATGAATCAGGACTTTATTCTTTAATTTTGAGATCACATAAAAAAGAGGCAAAAATCTTCAAAACTTGGGTTACAAAAGAAGTTTTGCCCTCTATTAGAAAACTTGGTGAGTACAAACTTGAAAACAAGATTAAATATTTAGAGAATGAAGTAAAACACTTGCAAATTAAAGATGAAATCAAAACGGAAATAATCGCAAAACAAAGTGTAAAAAATTGACTTGATGAAACCAGACCTTGTTTGTAAAGATTTTGATAAGAAAAAACACCATGTTTTTGTGTTAATTAAGAAGAATCACATGTGGGAATGGCCTTATTACGTTATCAGAGCTCAGAAACGAGAAATACCAAACCGATTAAAACATCTAAAAATAAATTATCCTGAATTAGAGATTTTGTTCATTGATGACGAACCAAATTCTATCAATCTGTATAACCAAATGAAAGAATCTTTGAATATTTTATACAACGGAAATCATTTTTACTACAAATATGGCAGAATCTCGACTGATTTATAGAATATCTAAATTACACGATGAAAATGTTTACTCCCTCCAATCTTATTAAACTCTCGGCTTATGATATTATCGTTTGTAAATGTTAAGCATAACTAGGTAACCATCGTTAGAAATTTTTTTTTTTCATATTCACTAAGGCATTTCGTTTTAATAACTTGTCGCTGAAATATTTTTTTAGCACAATCTTTGCAATAGCAGCATTTTTTCTATCTTTACTATACTGCTCAAGTTATTAAATTCAGTAAATATTTTTAATTTCTTTACAAAAGTAACATCACTTTTGCTCTTCTAATGTTAATTCTGTTCATTTTAACGTATAAATTCCTTACAATAACAGTATTTTCTATTCTCTTCTTGACACTTTGTACCTTTCTTTTGAGACTCCATTTATATAGAAAAAATTATTACACGAATGAAAATGTTACTTAACATTTTCTTAAAAACTCTTAACTTAGGATATTTGGTCTTGGTAAATGTTTTTATTAGTTTTTTCTAACCATTTTCTAATTCTTCCACATTCACAAATGAGTATCTTTCAATAATATAATCTATGTAGATTCTTCTTTACACAATCTTCTACAATATGTGTCTTTCTTATCTCTACTATAGTGAATACTATTACACTCTGAATATTTTTTAGTTTCTTTTCATTTAAGACAGTCTTTATCTTCCAAAGTTATATTTTTCTTTTTTATCATATATTTCTTTGATGATTATTCCCTTTCATCAATCTTTGCATTTATAATCCATATCCATCTTTCCTATTTGTTCTTTATAAAAATTCTTCAAAACCTTTTAATTCTTTGCACATTGAAACATTTCTTTTGGGCCTCCATTTATATAGAAAAATTCTTTGACTTTCTCAATTCATATTCATAAATCTTTCCGGTTAGTTCTTCATTATTTTAATCGTTTTATACTATAAGTTACAGGATCTGTGTTATTTATTGTGATAAATCTCAAAGATGTTCTCTGGACCAAAAAAATAAATTTGTTTTTATATTTGTTCGAATATGTTTGTTTTTTTGACTAATCAATGCTTAACTGTTCATTGATTTGTAATTTAGTTGGTCGTGTGAATTTTCAGGTGGAACATACTTGGAAACACGGTCTCTTTTAACTCCTTTGTCGGCATCCTTATCTTGTTTTTGGGCTTCATTTTGATTGTCGCTGTGAATTTGTATCGTTATAAATTGTTTACCGATTTTTTGAAGAATATCGATCCATTTAAAGTTTTTATATACTATCAAATAATTATCTTTCAATTTTTCTCTCATTTTGAGTTTCTGTTATATCTCTTTACAATACTGGATTTCTGTTCGTTTTGAGTATGATAAATCTTGAGGTTCGTATTTTTCTTAAAACATCATTAAATTCTTTATTTTTAAACATAGAACCTTATTGGTATGACGTAGGTTTGGAGGTTATGTGATTGATCATTCTGGATTCTTTTACTGTCTCTTCCGAAAGCTTTTGAAATATCCTTGCCGTTTTTTTCTTTTGATCGTTCCTCTCTTGACCAAGTTATTTTGAGAACGTATTCAATATCATTTAACATATACTTGAATCCATCATTTTGATCCTCGAATAGTTAGGACATTTATCAACTAAATCTGCTGCCCATAAATCCGTCAATCTCCTAGTGTTTATAATTTTTCTCTTTTTAAACTTTTTTCGTAGTGGTGCATGACTTTCTCCTAGCTTCTCAATCTCTATTTCTTCTTTATTCTTTAATTCTCTTCTTTACTTGTTTTTTCATGTTGGATTCTTTACTAAATTGACTCTTATTTGTCTTCACATTTGGAACATTTTTGCAGCAATTCTATACAATCCCGTTTTGCTGTTTTGAACGATGTTAGATCAGAATTCTATATTTTTCGTTTTTTTTTCTTGCATTTGTGGCAGTGAATCAAAATCATCTCTTCCATTTACACGTCAAAAGTTTCCAACGTTTATTTAACATCATCTAAATATATCAGAACTTTTGGCTTCATTTTTATAGACATAAGGTACTGTATCGATTCTTATTTTTCTAGGACAATTCTCTTATCATCTTTAGCGGTTCAGCGTTGCCAGCTTGTTTATGGTAACTGTGTACAAACTCATGTTTGTAGCTTTTGATTACTGTCATCTCCCTAAATTCTTCTTTTTATCTTCGAACAAACATCTCTTCAAGTTCTCGATATTTTATTGTTTTATTTACAATGCTTCTTCTTATATTCCTTTACACCTAAACTGGGTTTTTATCTTAGATATTTGTACGAGTACATCTTTTTTTTTAGACTTAAACCACAAAATTCCTTCTAAAACTTCGCTACTTTTAGTTCGTTTCTTTGAATTTTCCTCATGAGCCCTTTATTTTTTTCTTTATTTTTAGTAGTGAAAAATTCGTGATTCTTTTGGTTAATCGCTCGTATCAAAGGTCATTCAAATTTTCTTTAATAAATTTTGTACAAGGATCACGTATTTAATTCTAGAAAAATAACTGTCTGTGATCCATGTATACACAGATTCAAATCTTGGATCAAACTTCTTTAAAATTTATCGTAATAAAACTCGTACATTAGCAATTTTAGAGAGGATCGGAGAACTGAACAATCCTATGTAGGATTGGCTTGTTTAAATTTAACCCTTTTGGTTTGTACATTGTGACTCGCTATACAGTTGTCGTCAAAGATGTTTAAAGCATTTGGAAATTTGTTTTTCTTAGACTTGTTTTCATTGAAAAATTCTTCATTTCCAAGCTTTAAATATTCACATCTGGTTTCTCACATTTTCCATAGATTTTCAAAAAACTGAGTTTGTTCATCAGCTTATTAAGAAGTCCATTTTTCAATGTCGCTTGTAGTCTTTGGTTTTCATATTAGTATTAAAATTCAATGTACTCTTTTCCATAAAAGGCTTTCTAGATCGAATGCAATAACTCTATTCACATGTTTCAAAATCGATACCTTGTCTCACCTGATAGAATTTCAAATTTCTTGAATATGATACAACGTATTCCAGTTTTATCCAGTAGGCAGTCTGTGGCAAAGTTTGTTTTTTTTAAAAAATGTTCCTGGAGCAAGAGGTAAAATCCCTAGTGATTGTTCGGTGCCCTAAATTTGGCCTTGGATATCCTAGATCTCATCCCTCTCGCACTCTCTACGACCTTCAAGAATATAGCATAATCTTTCGTCGACCTAGTGAGTTCCAATAATTGTTTCATTGCTCATTTCTGCTGTCTGATTATTACGTTTTAGGATCCATCCACTGTGATTTCCGCTTATATGGTAAAATTTTGCATTAGGCATACCCATAAAGGTTGTTTGATCGGACTTTCAACAGATTAGTTTTCGGGCTTTGTTCTTATCAAAATCTTTCAAATATTTGTTATTTGCTTTAACATATCGTTTAATACATTGAGAAATGCCTCGCGACGAATACCTTTTTCGATCATTTTAAGATACATATTATAATCGTTATATAGCTGAAGCTTCAATTTTCGTTTAATTTTTAACATAGGGGCGTTATTCCCATGCGAGACTTCTTGGAGCTGTTAGATAATGCTGCTGGCATCGAAGTGTATAGCAATATCTAAGCAAATATTTCTGAATTTTTCAAATATATCAGCATAGCAATAATATTACATCTTGGTAGATATTGTACAAAATTCAGAGTAATTTCCAAGATTTTTCTGTTGTAATTTGTTCCAAACAGCTAAATAATGTTGAAAATCTTTTCTCAGATATGCTCTCTATCTCGTTAAAAACGTTGAATAGAAATCTTGAATTTTTAGCTCTTCTGTGTAATCAAGCGTTTTTCCAACTACTGTCGATTAAATTCGTAAGGAAATATGCCTTTTCCAGATAGGAATTTTAAAAATCTTCGTGTCTTCGTCTTTTGGTTGTCTATCTAGAATTGCGTTCAGACCTATCTTGTATAAAATGATTTGTATGCTTGAAATCATCTTTTTTGAGGTTTTCTAGCTAACTTTTCGTATAGACGAAGAGCCCATGGATTCTGAACGTTATCTACGAATGAAAACTTGATGAAGCTTTCTTGGTGTTACTCATCTTCAAAACTCATACCCTATAGCCTGAATTTACTGAATAATTTATATATTTCTCATCTGTGTTTGCGATCAAATCAACATTACCATTACTTGTTTTGACCACTTCTTTTATGTACAATATGAGTATCATTATTTTGACTTATTGTGACAGAGAAAACTGGAATATTTTGAGGAAATTTGCAGATCAGATTACCAGGATAAATGAGCTGCACCTCTAAATTTACCTGTTAAATGACAATGATCTGTACTTTTTTTCTATTGTTTGATTATCCTAAAAAACCCTACCACATTACACAAAATATTGGCACAAAGACTAGAAATTTTGGTACGCTAATTCTTCTTCTTCCGGTCCAATTTCATAGGTTTTTTGTTCTTAGTATTATACTTTTTAGCATATGTAGTTTTGATATTTTATTGAGTTCTTCAAACAAATTTTGGCGAGGAAACATTTGTTCAATATCTTCTTCATTTTTTGCTCTATAACATATAGGTTTGTACATGCGATTTGTCTATCATATTGACACTATAATATAGAGTAAAAACCAATAAGGAATGTGCTTCTGAATCTTGGTTGTAATCGATCTTTGTGGATTGTTTTTGCAATGTCGGAATTTTTTCTAATATGCTCTCAAAAATCCATATAAATCAACGTTTAAGGATGAGGAACATTTCTTATGATAATTAGTAAATGATGTTTGTTTGACCTGGAAAGGGCATAATTGGATTACAAACTTCGTCTCATGGTTGCTTGCATAAATTTCTAAATGATTGTTAAATCTCCAGTATTTGTAGAAATGGCTTTCTTAAACATCTTCTGACATAGAAATTTTTTATTTTTATCACTTAGATAAACCTGAGAAAATACAAGTTTGTTTAATATCTGTTAATCAAAACATAAATGAGATTTTTCATCTTGTTTTACATGACAATAAATTGATTTCTTTAAATTTTGGCGTCATAAACTTCTGAAATTTGCAACGGAAACAATATTGAGTTTGTATCATCAACAAACTATAGACATTTACAGACATTTTCGGATAAATGTCATACCTTTGCTTTACTGCTTCGTTTCTTCAAAATAATTGTTATCTTTTAAAAGACATAGGCTAGTCGAACCCAGATAATATATTCTCTGTCATTTACAAATTTTTTTCATAATGTTTTACCACGTTCATGGATGAAATTTTGATTTTTCAATTGCACATCGGCATCAGAGTAAATTAAAGCACATAGTCATCTTCATTTTTGATAATTACACAAGCTTTCTTTACCTTGAATCTCTGTGTGGTACAATCGATATATGATCCTGTCGTTCATAAATTTTCAAGTGTTTATTAAGGCTCAAAATATACATGTTGTACAGCGTTTTTAATGTCCATCTAGAACCTCGATTTGGATGATTTGTCTGTTCTCGATGTGTTTAATTTATTATAATTGTTTAGAAATAAAAGGTTCGTTTTACCATCAAAGATCTCGTCTTGCTTTTATAGTAAGAGTACATTGGGACAAGTTTGTGTTTCACCGTTTCACTTAAGGTGTTCGTTCGTATTCCGCATTCTAAGAGAAGATATCCTTTACCTATTTTTCACAGTTTCTTGAAATTTTTTCGATTAAAACTTTTAATTTTCTGGGCGCAAAATAGAAAGATATTTGTACAATTGCACATGAAATTGTCGTTCAAATTTGTTAAAATTGTATTGCTCTATAATAGGGACGTGTATTGAGGATTAAAACTTCTACGCAATCAATGAATATTTTTCAGGTTTCTCATTAATCGTTTTATCAATTTTCTTCGATCATTTCTGACCTTAGTTTTGTCGTTAGTTTCGGATAGCCAATTTTTCAGCTATTGAATGAATTTTTTATCATTTAGAATTGATTGAGCTATCTTTTTTACTTTCTTAAATTCTTTCTTTAGTTCACGCAATTTTTCTATATTCATACATGTTATTGGGTGAGTCGGCAATTTGATTTTCTCTAGCCCAAGTCACTCAAATAAATTTAGTTCTTTTTTCATAAATATTCTTTATTTTTTTAGATGATTTTTCGACTTATAATTGTTGGGGTATAATGATGTTCGAAAATGTCTTTTTTGCAGTTATCCGCGGCAGGATATCTTTATTCCGCTATCCATTTAAATAGGAAAAATTTGAATCTGTCTAAGTTTTACTATTCTAGATAAAATATTCTTTTTATTTAAGCTGAAAAAACATAGGCAATAATTCAGTAGATTTACTAAGGACTTTTTTATCAAAATTTGATAAAAAATTAGCACAATTTATGTAGAAACAGCGCTTATATAATGTTTCTATTTATATAGGAAAATTTTAAAGAGATGTTTGATACAAATCAGCTCAGCTAATTTATGATTTAACAGCGTTAGATTCTTTCTATTTATATAGGGAAATAATTTGTATAAGCTTGACTTTGAATAAAGGTGGAGAATTTTACATAGAATTTGGACACCAAATCAGCACAAATTGTAGTAAAACAGGCTGTAGATTTCTTCTTATTTAGATAGGAAAAGAATTTATTTAGAGGGATTTTCTAAATTTCAAATTTTTAGTGATTTTCTCGAGAAATTTCGTTACAAATTATTCAACTTTTAAGCTAAAAAAATCCGCAATAATTAGAGAAATGATTTCAGTAGATTTTACAGGATTTTTTAAAAACAACTCTAGTATGTATGCACCTTAAGAGCTGTGATTTTGACCCTAAAAACACGTTTTTTAGGGTCAAAACCCGCCGGTTTTTTGTGTATTTTGGTAGTTTATAGTGTTGATTTTTCACCTTAACAAGTGTATGAAGTATTAATTTTTTTTTCTATGTAAATGGCAGCTGATTAACAATGGTTGCAATCAAGGTTGGTGGATTTCAACAGTTCAAGAGAATACAAGAAATTAATAGAATTAGAAGAAAATAAGAAATACAAAAATTAGTGAATTTTGGAGAAAATGAAAGGATAAATTCGGGTTTACAATAATTGCCCGAGTTGGCACAGCATTATAAAGTAAAAAACAAACTTTTACGAACAGATTTTTGACTGTTTTGGATGACAAAAAAAAGATTAAAGAATTGAATAAAATATGATTAATATTTTCACGTTGTATTGTTACTGGAAAGGAAGACTATTAAAGGATAACATGACTGTGTTACAAATTAAAGCCTTCGTGGGAATATAAGATTTCGAAGATTTCGGGTGGATTTCTTTCATTAAAACAGCTTTATAAATTAGAAGCTATCAATGAACAGTAAAACACTCAGCTATAGATTCGGTTATTTTAACATTCGTGATTTCTCAGATTGTGTTTATGGTTTTCTGACTGTCCCAAAAGTGTCCTAGAAACTCATATTCATATCTACTCTTTATATATATTTATATATGTTTTATATATATTATATACACCCACCCCCCCCCCCCCCATTTGTAGTTGTGTGTGTGTTGTGTGTGTGGTGTTGTGTGTGTGTGTGTTGTGTGTGTGGTTTGTCGGGTGAGGTCCGTCCCGGCTTTATTTATCGTAAATGGCTTTTATTTACATTTTACATTTTAAATTTGTTTGTAAATTTGTAAGTAATTTTATTTTATTTTCAACAACAATTGAATGGAATAGGGGTTTTCAGCATTTGCCACAATACAGATCCAGAAAAATTGCCGATTCCTTTCAAAAGCTAAATTTGTTCTAACACCCAAGTATTATTGCTTTAAAATCAAATACCTAAACTAGGAGAATTTGACGAGTACTATACTGAACTTGATAATTTTAGTTGGCAATTTAGTCTTAAATTGGGAATTTTTGGGGGTTTTTTTATATTTATAAATTTGATAAATAGGGATTTCGAATCGAATTATTGACCAATTAAAAAAAAAAAACACACACACCACACCCACACACTCACACACAAATATAAAGGTATACAATTTACGACGAAATCCTTATTTAATAAAACAGTTTTACTTTAATTATAATACAGTTAAAAGTTCATGTATTTACTTGTAAATACCAATCATTTTCATTTATAACTTATTTTTTATATCAATATATTGTTCCGACTGTAGCTGAGAGTATCAATTTAAAAGCTAGTCAGAGTCATACTTTCAAACTGTTTTGTTTAAATGAGCATCACAGGAAAAACCTATCAAAAGAAACAGATTAATTGGAAGTTTTGTATGCTATGTAAGAAGGGCTTACTCTTGTTCTTATCTCACCAGTTGGAAATTATTCTTCTTCTTTATCTAGGATATCCATCCATTTAATTTCTTTGGAAATGTGTTTCTTTTATAACTTATATGTAGATGATTAGTTATCTCTGAAAGCTCTCGCTTTATCAATAATATTTTCAGCTAATTTGCAATTCCTTTGACGTCGTATTATTTTAAAAATATCTCGTCTGTGAACATTGCGTTAATATTAAGGAATTTTTAGAATTTTTGTTTTTTGTTTCTAAATAGAATGTTTTTAATTCTCATATGAGATATTTTTTAAAGAAATTGATTTAATCGATATTTATTTTTTTTATTTAACGTGCTAGTTTCAATACTACTTAAAATCAAATCAGGTGTCTTTTTTTGTTACTTTATTTTTCCAGTTGGTGATTAGAAGTTATCGGATAAATTATTTTGAAAGGTTATTATTCCCTTGTGCAGATTAGGATTATTATATCGAGATCATCAATTTGATTATTTAATGCACGACCAGTCATACCTATGTAAGTGTAACTAACTGCACAAAGTTAACTTCGTTTTCTACAGAAGCAAATTCTTTATTAATTTCTTGATATCTTTGTTTCGGATAACCAATATAATTGTCTATTTATCGTCGTAACAGAAATTAGTTATAGTTCCTTATTAACATATCTCGTTCTAAAATGAAATTTTATAATCTAGTCAAGTTCCTCATAATTTAAATTCCTTAGTGATAAAATATTAATAAAAGAGAATCCATGAAATCAATATAAATAAGTAACAAAATTGTATATTATAACATTAGCTGTTAGTTCTACAACCAACAGGTAACAAGGTTTTCTTTAAAACACATTCAAAAAAATTGTCACCTAGTTTGCAATAGATTCACACATAAATACAATTTTACTTAAATATATACACTTTTAAAATGTTTTTAAACGCGAAAAAAGTGATAAGAATTTCACAATTTCAAGCCTAATTGAGATTCGCAAATTATTGTTAAAAATTTATATTAGCAAGATATGATGTTTTTTTTATTGACTTATACGAGGTACGAAACAAAAATATTACTTGTTATTAGAATAATTACACTCCATCACGTTTATTAGAGGGTTATAAAGTTACATAATTTATACCATATTTGTAAAATTACTTCAGATCGAAAAGACAGTTCTGACCCAAACTGTTCAGTTGATGTAACGAACTCTATTACAGTTTATGCGTGTGTATTAAATAAATACCACTTGTAACAATAATTTTGAATCCAAAGCCTCTCACAATATTCTACCACAAGTAGGAGGTCAGGGAATTAGAATGAGGGAGACATTTATTAACTGATTAAATCAAGTTGAGCTGAGCTGGTATTGAGTCTGCAAATCTTGGAACCAATTACCAGCCGGTTAGATAAATACGAATTATCACACAGATCCTCTCGATTAACTTATTGACAATACCTCAGGTTGATAGCATGCTAATATCCATGCTTTATTTCTAAACTTGTGATGGTCATTTAATGCATAGGCCTCTAATGCGATCTGGCCTTCACTTAAGGATTTTTCTGCCTTTAGTGCTGTGACGCATGTATAATTATCATGAAAAAAAAATAAATATAAGAATATAAAAACGGTTTCCTTATTAGAGACAACCATAATTAATAACGTTATGCTAATCAGTTTACCTAGTTAGGAAATTTGTTGTTCTCAAAATTATACTTCTGATAAGATTATTTCCTTATATCTGTTAAATGGGCAATAATTTCATAAGGTAAGGTATGTTGTTGTGTATTTTAAAGATAACAACTTGGTTATTTTTTAAAAAAGAATCTAGAAGAAATGTTTAATTAATATATTGGACAGATTATAAATTAAATGTGAACATTAAAAGAAATATCTTTCCGTTGAAACGACAATGCGTTTAAAATCCATCATTGTTTAAAGAAGGAAAAACTGTGTATTATAAAACCTTATTACACAGGAAAGGATGTAAATGTGTTTTACTGTATCAAAACTGTTTTCAGTTCCGAAAAGAAAAAATGAATCGTTATCTATTAAATTTTAAAACAATTTAAGTATTACCCTATAATACTCTATGATAACAGCTGCAAAGCAACTTCTCTCAGCAGGATATAATTAATACATTTAATGTAAAATATAATTAAATAAATAATTTCCATTAAGCTACATACGACACAATACTTGCTTCTAAAAATTCATGTTTCATTCTGATTGTTGTGAACTAAAAAAAGTATCAAGACTTCAAGCTCAATCGATTTTAGGTAAAACATCGTAACACCTCACACCGGGAAAAAATCCAAAAGTCGAATCATTTAATCGCTGAATTAATAAACCTTCAGTGGTATTACCATTGTTTTCGTGATATGAGTAATAAAAATCAATCATTAACTTATACCATTAATTATATATTTCCAATAGTACTTAGTATAGCAATTATTGATTGCAGGGCACACATAATTACGGTAATGTATTGAAACAAGGCAATCTTGTATTTTGGTTGTGAATATCTATCAGAACACATCGAGAAGCAAAGGATAACTTATAGAATTTAAAAAAGTAAGATTATATAATAGATTCAGTTCAAAATATAAATATATTAGTAACAAATACAAATTCTCAATTTATTGACCGATTACACTATGGCAATGGTCACTACTTATTCATAAGGGAAGGAGCTTCGTGCCGTATTGCCATAATTTTTTGCTTAGTGTTAGCCGCAGACTCAACCTCTTGTGGGGCTGTTAAAATTTCTTATCTCTCTTTGCGTCTGTACCTAGCGTCCACAAGATATTTCTAAAACGAACATAACTATTGACATTAAATTTTAGTCTGACGCTTCCTTTCAATACGGAATGGAAAGTCAATGTTCATTCGTTGGCAAAATTCAAAATATGTTTTCAGTGCATGTTCATTTTGTTAAGTCAATCTATGATACCACGATTTTTAAATTTTTTAGCCGGGCGATTTGTAAACATTTCTTTACTAATCGATGTATACTCGTCTCTATATCTACAGAAAATCTATGGCTACGCACTATAGCTATAGACTTGAAATTTTGCTAAAAACTCTCAGCAAAGCCTATAACGGGACACTAGTGGGACGTAATTTTACCAATATTATATTTAATTGCAATTATTATAATATTATTGATTCCATACTGCTGGTTTGAGGGAACATATTTTTACGTGATGATAAACTAATTTCTAATATAGTTTAATTAACGGTTATAAAAACAAAAGGATGTTTGATCTAAACTAACATAGTTGTTCTGATTTGAGGTCATTGAAATTAGTATAGATAGTTATGTTATCTAGTTCTGAGGGATCCCAAATATATGATTTAAATGTACAGGGGACTCATTAGAATACAAATTCTTACGAAATCATACGTGGTATGTACATATTTTGTAATTATTATGTGAGATGATATAAGTACATCTGCGTTATTGTTATAGAGGAGGTAATTTATTTCTTAAATACACATAAAACCAATAAGAGTAAAATGCTTAATGTTTCAAAGAACTACTCATTATGTATTATAGTTAATATAATAATAGATATCTATAAATTACCTAGGATAACATTTTGTTTTTAAACGTTAAAAGTGCAGAAGCATCGATTGACTTAGAGTTTACTAAATCTGATTTCTAATTTATATACTGATTTGACTAGAATACACATGTATCAATTTTCTTTCTAAATAGAGTAAGTTCATAATATAAAAAATCATATCAAGTTATTTAGAAAAAACAATTTCCGATTGAAGCAATCCGAACAGGGAGAATAGTTTTTCCTCCGGCAAAATGCATTCGTTTTCATCGGGATATAAATTACACTTCTTATGTTATATCCTATAAAAACTGTTGATTATGCCCGGTCTTTTGATAGAATATTATCAGGCAATTACTGAACAGCACTTAGTCAATGGGTTGAATACTCTTTCTATTCCGAGTATATATCTCCCATCCTTGGTCCTTTCCAGTTTCGTTGTTTAACTTGCTTTATATAATTAATCTAATAGAACTGAATGAGAAAATAATTTTATTTCTAGACTTATTAAGGTGAAACAATCATTAATATGTATTGAAAAATTATAATCCATAAGTAAGCTGTACTATTCTAATGCTCCTCTTCTGTCAGTACGTCCTGCCTTATACATGAAATACTCATGTAATTTCGTATTTTAGGACGTGAAAGGACTACCGGATACGTAGTTCCTTAGAGTATTCCCGCCCTCAAAAAATCGATGGTGATTGTTGAATTTCAATATTTACATCTCTTTCTCTACTACAAAACCTGCTGATAATTTTTACGTTTTTGAAAATCACAGTACGTATTCCTAGTCACTCCATAACGGGAACATATGGGTTTTCAGCAACTATACAGCTATCAACATGTTTTGATAATCTCACAGATATTGGCTCGAGGAGTTGGTCTAGCCAAATCATAGCACCAATTATATAGATACTTCATGAAAATAAGCGATATATCACATCTATTAGGGTTCACCTTATACTGAAACTAGTATTGCTCTGGGCTTAAGAAGTCGAGCTCTTTTGGTTCGGAGAGCCACTAAAGTGTTCAGTCCCACCCCCGCGTGTGATGCTGAATCCTTTTCTCTACTACAGATATACAGTATATTCTCTAGGGTCTTAGACTAGGCATTTCAGTACGCCAGTCACCAACAAATTTTGATAAGAATAAGGGTAAAAAAAAATATAGTATATAAATGACATAATTGATCATTAATACTAAAAACACAGGATTACATGGTGTTGTCAGCTTACAGATTTTATGGGATTAATATTAAAATTACCCCATATGACATAGAAATTGAAATTTCAGTAAACCAGAATATAACGAGCTAATCGATTGAATTGATCAGAGTAGTTTAATTTTTACCGTCATATCGTTAAAAAATCACTCAGCAATGGACGGAGTGTGGAATGTCCATTCTTACCCTTTGTTATTGACAGTTCTGTGTGTATTGTTCGCGGTAACGTATGTTCCTTTTAGGCTTAGATCTATGGTCGAAAAGCCAAACAGAAATAAGATGCACAAATGTCTCGTTTTGAACGTCACATAATTATTGCATAAAAATATACAGGCTTCTGTATACAGCGTAATTAACACTTACCGTTTGTTATAGTGGTTTGTGAAGAGTTACAGATGAAAATTAATACAATTAGGAAATGTGTAGCATAATTTATGTTTAATATTTTTACGAACTTAATATAATTTTGCGTTGTTAATTTCTGTATATGTAGATAAAACGCGATGAAACATTTTAAACAAGACATACCAAGTGTTAATTCTAAATAAATTTATTTTTATACGTAGATTATAAACTTTGGTCAGTTAAATAATGTAAAATGAGAAAGTCTGATTAACATGTTTTATCCACGGGTAGATGGTGGGGTAAACATGCAAACAATGAAGTAATTTTCTATTCTGATCTCAGATTACTTGCGTTGTATATTGACAAAATGTCCCAGAATCACCATACGCATTGGTCTATTAACTAATAATATTTCACATCGTTATTTCTCAAATTGCTAACTCTTTTTCAATTACTTACTCATAACTCATGTGTGATTTCAGCAGTTAAATATTTAAAACGTAGTAGGCTTTTATGTTTCATAAAAAATTGTCTTTCACCTTATACACTTCTGTATTATTGTACATAGACAATAAATTACTAAATTTGCTTTACATATTGATGTCTCGGTTTGTTGGTGTTTTTTAAAAATTTTTCGTGTGTTCCGATGCAATAAAAACTTT
>NW_025787138.1:0-15106 GCF_021130785.1 Homalodisca vitripennis
AAGTAAATACTTTCGGATAATAAACCGATGTAGAACATAACGTTGGGTGTGCCTACGCAATTACCACTGTATATAACCATCTAAAATTATATACGGAATAACATTACTCCAAAAATATATATTACAGTAATACTGATTAAAATTAATATTTATTTGATAGTTAACACACATTGTAAATATTAATATATTTCTTCTTTCATTACTTTATGTTAATTAGATTCATTTAATTTCAGTATTAAACTAGGTAAGAGACAATTTCACAGAATCACACCCGTGACACGTAACAGGCATCGCTAACAAAATATGCAAATATAATGTGCATACAAAATATAAAGCGTATGCCGTAAAAAGCTCATTTTATTCTCAAGATAGGTCAAATAGCCAGAAATACTAACATACATTAATGAACTTTTCGTATCCTTCCTACCAGACTATTGTGTGATAGGCATGAGCCCTATTTCTTACATTTATTTCTTATTCATTCTTATATAAAACAAATAAATCCTCTATAAAGAAAAACATTGCTATCCAGAACCGGATGTGATCAGCATAATATGTTTTACAAATATACAAATTTGCCCTTTTTTCCCTCTACAATTACGGGAATTAAACTAGCAAATTAACGTTGCAATCTTGGAGATCATTACTGCCAGTGTTTAAAACGAACCAGTATTTCTTGGAAATTTGGTAAAACCAGAGTTGGTTGTATTAGTTTATTAATAGGTTTCTTTATTGCAAATAAGTTTATGAAGTTGTATTTTTACTTGTTAGCCAGCTAGTCGTATGTCTTCTTGCAACAGTTACTTCACATGTAATATATTACTGGATATAAAAGCTATTATGTTTTTTATAGTTTTACACTCCTACAATGCTATGGGCTTCATGAACAACTTACTCATGCCCTAGTAAACTGATTATTCCTAACCCTTTCAATATATCAATAATTGCCAAATGCTTTTTCATTTGCTATAATATTAATGGTGTTTGAATAGAGTCATGGAAAGAAATAAACTCATGGTGCTCGTTGGGTTTTAGGAACAAGTGCTCAGCTCTCACAATTGGTACAATACAAACGTTACATAGCGCAACTATGGGTGCATCATTACAATCCCACGTAACTTGAAATACATTAAAACAATAGAATTCATTTTTTCAATTTTAAATTAGTTTAAAAACATTCACTCACAAAATAAGTCATGTTTGACTAAAAATCTCTGTCGCCTGCAAATATATATGGCCATTAAAATTAACAAGTTTTTAAAAAGACTTTGGCTTTTATCCAGTAATTATTATTCAGAATGTAAATTAACAGATAATAATAATTGTAATTATTGTAGCTATTTTTATGAAAGATTGACTTCGAATTCCAACCCTCGGTTGTTAAACTGACTACATATCATCCAAACTTTGTTTTGTCATCACACTTTCAGGTTGTCCTCTCAGCATCCTAATATTCGTGAATACTTATTATCTACAATTAGCTAATCATCTTCAAGCTAAAACTATGCGTCTGTTGTGTGGCCTTCTAAAAAGTAACGATACTTGCAAGCAAATGGCTTCTATTGCCAAACTATGTAAATTGTTTTACTCTATTTAGTAAACGTTAAGATTTTATATAATGTCTTCCATTAGAGTAAAAATAGAGGACTGATAATAGGTATTGAAAATAAGTATTTAAAGTTATTACAACACATTATAATGTAAAACTTCTATTAACCTTTTAAAATTGTCCATCTTCAATAATATACATATTAAAAATAAATTATTGTTCCATCTCGTTCATTCCACTAATTAAAACAATCTACACGTTAAATAATCACTCACGACAATTGAGACTAAATAACTAATAAAAACCAATTTTTCCTGATTCTTTATTTGTGTATGTACTAATACCTCCCCCACCACCTGAATGAAGAGGATAGATTGCCAATCTTCGGAACCGTGTTATAAAATGTCAAACTAAATCTAGTTTACCCTTATATATATCAATCCCAGATTTAACTGGTGAAACATGACTGGGCTTGCACTGATTTATTATAATGAAGACAAATGGCCGTTTTATTATACGAGGTTATTGCAGCCACAGCTGAGAGCTTTAATGGAGTTAATGAGTAAAGTGGAAAGACGAGAACCAAGACAAAACACAGTATGTTAATTAACAGCAGTTCCCCTAATTGTTGGCTTGTGGTAAATTCAGCAAAAATTAGTTTAGTTCAAGAATATTGTTTACCTTTCAGTCTTCTAGACCTAACTAAAGTTTTGCATTCAAATGACCTTAAATATTCAACACCACCAATTGTGTGAAATAAGAGATCTCACTCAAAGTTAACTTTTCCTGAAAAGTTTCATATTTTACATATTTTATTCAGGAACTTAAAAAATAACACACTTACTCGACTTTTTTGTGTTTTTTACCTACTTATAGTTAATACTTAAAATTAATTAAAAACAGAACTAAGCATGTGCATAAGTACATGTAATCTATAGAATAGATCAGGCTCGTATATGGGTATTGGTACAAAATGTGAACTACAAGAAACTTAATTTAATAATTACTATTGTCCACCTACTTTAACCGATTATTTTAGTTATAGTAAAACTGCTTGGTTTGTAAATTGATTGTTTTCCATATACAACGTTTTTCATTCAAATCATTTGCAAAGTTCTATTTTCCACATTTATCCTTTTTTCATTTTCAAGAATTGGAAATATGTGAATTGATCAATCGTTTTATTTTAAAACGCGTTTAATTTTAATTTTTAGTAAAACTCTAGCTGCAAATTATTGGTATACAAATTTTGTTACAATAACATTATAGCAGCTTTATATGCGTTAAAGTTATATAATAATCGGTTTTTAGTTGTGTCATTTTTAAACAAATATAGTCAACGTCCTTTAAGTTACTAATTTTATCATGGAGAAACCGAAGACATTTAAGTTAATGTTGTGTGATTTTTTACAGTTTTCTGGTTTAGGGAACGAACGTTTACAAATATGGATACAATTTTTGTAAGCATCTTAATGAAATAAGAGATGAAGGAACATATACTGTTTTTCATATGTACTTTTTATTTAGCCCCACTGCATCCCACACACACACCCCACCGCCTTCTTACTCCTCTTCCTATTCTCATCCATCCATACCGCATCCTTCTTCCATTGTCAATCCGCCCATACAATAAGAGAATAACACTGAAAAAACAAAATACTCCTCCAAGTAGTGTTTTTTCTCAGCATCGTTTACGGGAGCTGTGGAGAAGTTTGAAGCACTCGGTACACTAGGGCATTTAGGATTAGGGTTCATTTGACCACCTACGTTACCCTATGTACAAGGGATTTTTTGAAATCACATTTACTAGAAATGAAGACAATGATGCGTTGTTTTCACTGGAAAGGGGCAGGTTCCACAGCAACGGATCCTGGCGAAGGAAAATTGTGATAGAGTCGTTGTGTGTTACGAGTTTCCATAGATCTCCGAATTATACTCAGCACTTTCCAAAATCCAGTTTAATTGATGGTTATGAAACGTTTGGAGTGACAAGGATGCTTTTAGTCGTACAACATCTTTCAATGGCAATGCAATCGTCAAAAGAGGGGTGTTCGGTTCATCGTTCAGCTTCGATATTACAAGATAGTTTACCGAAAAGTGTACAATCCTAGATTTGTGTTTATAATCGCACTTCACACAAACAGAACAAAAAACTCCAGGGCAAAAAGAATCCTAGTATATTTGACAGCTGCAACATCAAAAAATGTGTCTGTGAAAAATATAATGAGGAAGAGGTACCCTCAGGAATTGCATGAATTTTTATAATAGAAACTCATTATATAACAGGATCATGTACGATCAGTACCTAGGGTTCCCGAAAAATAAACTTCGGAGATAATAAACGTGTTAGGATACCTGAAAGAATTTATTGATAACTGACACCTTTGGTTGTAATTGACACACAACTACATCAACCAAACACAAGCACGAATTCTCGAAGTGACATTCAGATTAAATTAGATTTTGTACAAAGCTCTTGGCATCTCCACAGGGGGAGCAGCGGCACCACAGCATATGTTAATGTTGTCCGATGTATCTGAGACACATTTCTCATATGACAATGTATCTAGAAACATAATCAAATTCCTAGTAAAACGAAATAAAGAAACAAACAAAAAAACAAAAAAAAGTATAATAACAATTATTTATTTTTTTCATTAGTAGGGGCAATTATTGTTTTTCATGTCAGTGTATTGTATATAAGAAAGCGTATAGAATGTAAAGTCAGCATAATTATACAGTTCCTGCTATCCGATATAAAAATGTAATTGCATCGAATCCCACCGTATCTCAGAGCCGTTTATGTCGATCGAGATACACTGCAATATTGTCAATAACATTATTATCAATCATGATGGTTCAACCACTCACAAACGAGAAAGTTTGTAATAAACCAATGCAGAGTCACAATATGGTTTTAAGAAGTTCATCTAGCATGAAACCAATAATAACAAAAATGGCCCATTTACCTGTTCCCCCTTCCCTTGTATTTCCGCCATCTTGTTTTAGCCAGCCTTCACGATTACCATTGGCTAGCCACTCTGGTCAGTCGTAGGTTGGTTAGTAGACGAGTGAAGACTAATTGTGACCTGTATTCCGTAGTTTAGTTTTAATTATAAGTGTGTTGTATAGTTTTTTTGTATCAAGGTCATGTCTATAGAGTTAGTGAAGTTGACAAACAACATGTAGGTTGTGATTCCTAACGTTTAGGCGTGCCTCAACGCTTTTAAGAGAAAGATTTGTTTTTATTTAACCTAGTTTGTAATTATGTATTAGGGTTAGTTCCTTTACCTGAAGAAGAGATCAGAGTTTGCAGATCTCGAAACGTAGTGTTTACTGTTTTTCCCTTGTTTCACTGAACGATGGCAATAAATGTCCGGAAAAATCCTGTTTCCTTCACAAATTCCTTCGATCGTCAAAAATAACCTTCAAAATACAAAAGAAAATTTAATTCTCGGTACGGACCCGGAACCAGTAAAACAAATCAATAGTCAAATCAATAGACCTTGAGAGCTTGCAATCTTAAATTAACTAAACACATTAATCATTTAACTTTCTTTCTTGCATAAATGTAAGGTTGAAGACCTTATGCCTATAGGGTTAACTTCTAAAATCTCCTTTTCATAGTAGGAAAGCCAGTAATATTTAGTCTTCTGCATCGTAATCTTTACTTAAAAGAAAGGAATTGCATATCATCATCGTGAAAGATGCCTTTCTCCCAAAATATTATTGAGTGTAAAAAAAACTGAATTAAAAACACTAATCGGTACAGAATTCAACAACATTCTCGAAAGCATCGCAAAATAGATGTATAAAAGTTTCTGAAACAGATAAGAAAAAGAAAATCTCCAAACTGGAATAAATTAGGCCTAAAAATGTGATTTGCCGTTTAACGGATGGCAACGTGAATACGGAAAATGCAAAAAATAAAAATGTAATCAATCCTCTCTTCAAAAATCCTGTATGAAGGCGGAAATATCAAGTCCCTTATCCAAGGGGTTTAAAACTTTTCTGTGGCAAAAAAACCGGTAAAGGCACTGGATTTCGTAACTTGGTAATCGAGTCGGGGGGGCAGTTTCACAGTTTACCTGAGGAACAGGGTGACCGGTTACTGTTGTGAGACCAGTCTTTTCCAACAGAAAAAATCCTCCCACAAAACCCAATTTGACAATCGAGGAGAAAAATGGTCAGGTCGATCCTTGGGAAGAGACGACACGGTCAAAATCTTACCTGCCGACAAAGGCAACGCTACTGTTGGTACTTGACTCAGTAGCGTATAATGAAAAGATTGCGGAAACTTTAAATACTGGCAAATATAACAGTGTTAAATAAAAGACCCGAACTGATTCATTTTGAACGCAAAAGTAGCAAAACACCTTAATGAAAACCATAAAGTTTAATTTTTTCAGGATAAATTTAGATCCTAAATTAACTCCCATCCACCACTTGACCACTCCCCAAATCCCCCATATGTATGGCCTTCCCAAAATCCACCAAACCTACCATCCCTCTCCGGCGTATCATTATTTCTCTGTGATCCACCATGCAGGGAATTGTCATAAAGTCCTTTTTGGACATCTTAACGGCCATTGGTAGGATAAACATACTCTTTCATCAAAAAATTACCATGGATTTCGTGGAGAAGTCAAAATCCCTAAAGTTGACCTGAAACTGACAACCTGGGTAAGTTTTTATGTCGAAAGTCTATTTTACAAATGTACCAGTACCAAAAGCTCTCGGAAGTATTAAATCACATTTCAAGAAGACCAAACTTTAAAGGATACGAACTAAACTTCCCGTGCCATTAATTATTGGAACTGTTATAACTATGCACGTCAATGCAAATTATTTTGAGTTAGAGGGTAAAATTTAACCGTCAAGATGAGGGAATGGCAATGGGTTCTCCAATGTCTCCTATTTCCGCCAATATCTTTTATGGAGGAATTCGAGCCGAAAAGCTTTGCTTTCAGCTCAGTTCAAACCGTAAGATTTGGTGTAGTGTTTGTGGATCATACCTATTGTTATTTGTATTTCTCATGTAGACAGTTGAATTAAATAATTTTTTTGAAAATCACATTTAATAGTATTTCTCCTTCCATCCAGCTCACAATGGAATTGGGAAGTCCAATAACTAAGCTTCCCTTTTTGGATGTGTGTGTATTAAGAGATAGGGAAGTCCTTAAGACAACTGTTTTTCGAAAGATAACACACACAGAAAAATATTTAAATTAATCAATCCAACCATGCAAAAAATCTGTCAAAGAAGGAGTAGCCCTACTCGTTGTTTTATAGAGCAAAGAGCTTGTGCTCAAGATAAATATGGACTAAAAGAAGAATTTAAGAAAATTGAATCGGATTCTCAGAAGCAAATGGAGTACCCTCAATTAGTAATTAATAAGTGCAAACGAACCGAGAAGAATCATTCCTGAGTCAGAAAAATCAGAATTGTGATAAAATTTTAACGTTTATGTCAAATCCCTTTATGTGCCGGGATTATCGGATAAAATTAAGAAGAGTAGGTAAGAAAGTACAAAAATTAGAACCGCGTTTAAAACACACAACACTCTTAGACAAAGTCTGGTAAAAACAAAACCAAAACATGGGGCACACAAGCAGTGATTCCAAAAACTGTGTTTACAGTAATAACATTTAACATGCAATAGGGGAATGACATAGGCGAGACAAGAAGACCACTAAACGTAAGGATTAAAAGATCACAAAGAAAAACACGAGAAAGGGTCTCACATAAAAGTTAAAAATTGCACACGCCCATTGTTTGGTCCGAAGACCATCATATGAATATGGGACTGAAGGCCCAACATAATGATATCGGGAACCCACATTTCTTCAAAAGGAAATTATAATTGAGGCAACATACATTAAATTGGCAGACCAACCAATCAGTCCCAACCATCAGTCGAGATTTAAGGGGGCCGCTTTTGGTTGCCAATTCCTAAAAAAATGAACTGGAGAGAAAACCAAAAAGCGTATCAAACGGGATCATGATATTTGTAATAAACCAATGCGGAGTCCACAATATAGGTTTATAAGAAGTTCATCTCGCATGAACCAATAATAACGAAAAGGGCCCATTCCTGTCCCCTGCTACCCTTTGTATTTCCGCCATCTTGATTTTAGCCCAGCCGTCACGATTACCCATTGCTAGTCCCTCTGGTCAGTCCCGTAGGTTGTTAGTAGACGAGTGATAGAACGTAATTGTGACCTGTATATTCCGTAGTTTAGTTATTAATGATTATGTGTGTTGTAATAATGTTGTTATCAAGTGCATTTCTATACAGTTAGTGAAGTTGACAAACAACATGGTAGGTTGTGATTCCTGACTTGAGGCGTGTCTCAACGCTTTAGAAAGATTTGTTTATTTTAACCTAGTTTTGTAATTATGTATTAGGTTACTTTTCTTTACCTGAAGAAGAGATCAGATTGGCAAGATCTCGAAACGTATTGTTACTGTTTTCTTGTTTCACTGAACGATGGCAAATGTCCGGAAAAATCCTGTTTCCTTCACAATCCTTCCATCGTCAAAAATTAACACTTCAAACAAAGAAAAAACGGTAATCCTGTTCACGTTTTGTACGTTCCCACGTTCCACGTTCAAAATTTTTCTAAATAAAATGGCGTAACGTAACTTCTGAAGAAGCAAAAAAACATGATCAAATCGAAAAATAAATTAATCAAAGAATTTTATAAAACAGATTAGAAAAACTGATGAAAAAGATACAAGAATTTTATTCAAAAAATTAATCAACACTGTAACATCTGACGATAAAAAATGTTTGAGGGGTAAAATTTAAAATGTTTTAAATCAAAATATAAAATATGATGGATTTAAGATTCTCAGTTTGTACGACAATTTTTGCTAGATATGTTCGATTCCAGAAATCTAAAGTAGAAGAATTTGAATTACCAAAATTACCATCTATCAACACCATTCACCGCCTGGAAAAAGAATCATTGAAGATTTCTAACAATAGTTGAAAACCAATAAGTCCTGGGACAACGGATATAATAATTTGGTGAAATTTGGTAAAAAAATTTCCTTCCTAGAACAAAGAGGATGATAAAGTTTGGTTTTTTATTAGGGATAGAAAAAAAGAAAAGTTTTTATGATTGGACATTTTTACCCGTGAATTTTGAACATAATGATATAATTATTAATGAAAAAAACCGTATTGAACGTACTCAAGGATTGTGGGAGATTATTAACAGACAAATGATGTTTCGCACAAAGACGATTTATATTCTGAAGAAGATTTTTGGAAAAAATATACTGAAATTTTTATGGAAATGTGATTCAATTTTACCAAAAATACATTATCCCATCCAACTAAAAAAGGCCTAAATCAAAGTTAGAGGTAAAAAATATATGAATTTAATTAAACCAATTTTGGAAAAAAACGAATCGAAGAATCCAGGTGTAAGAATAAAAATACATGTGATAATATAAAGATTGAATACAGATATATCGATTGATTTGGACAAAACTTTACAGATGGAGTTATTAATTAATATTTATGCTCAGGCGAAAAGAGCTGGAAATTAATAATTTTTTTATTTGAACGAAAAGAAAGCCATTAAAGATTTTTATTTCTGAACAAAACTTGATGAATTGATTGAAAAAACCCGACTGGAATATTAAATATTATAATTTTGTTACATATCTAAACAAAATTTTGGTCTCAAATAAGTGTTCTCTTCCACAGATGTATAGGTAGTGGACTTTATGAAATGATTAGCTTATCTGTTTAGAGAGATAAAACCAATTTTAACCTTTTGTAAATTACACGTAACCAGGCTAAGTCAATATCTTGGGGGCCTGGGGACCAAAAGCTTGCTCGCGTGTAGATATCATCACCGCGAGTGCTATAAACACACGGACCAATGTCAATGTCTACACTTCCGATAATCTCTCCCGCCCCGCCCGCGGCCCTCTCCTCGCGCGCCTCAAACCAGATTGACCCCCCCCCCCTAAACCCCCCCCCCGTCCCCCCCCCCCACCCCCTCAAAAAACAAAGTCCCTAAAAAGAGGGAAGATCCTCCCTGGGATGTGAATAAATTAGATCAAGCTGCAGATGGAACATCGACATTTTATTATGCAAAACATAGAGACCATAAATTCCTAGGCATATTGGCAGATAAAAATTTTTTTTATTTGCCAGATAAGGGCAAATGGATAAAATTTTTTTATCAACAAGATGCTAGTTTAGGTGAAAGATTGTTTGCTGCACTTCCCAACAGCTGGGGCAATGTTTATTTAAAAAAGAAAAACTAGGAAGGGAATCGAAGAGAACTTGAAAATTTTAGACTAATATAAAATCGTGAGCGTGAAACCCTAAATTTATCAGTAAAACTCCATGAAAGAGAAAATAAAATTCGCGTTTATAAGAAGGAAATAACCTTGTTAGTATTCCAATTTAAAAATAGATCAACTAAAAAAAAGGCCGAAGATAAGATATTTTTAACAAATAGACCAATACCCAATAAACTCGAAAAAAATAGAACAGAAAAACAAATAAAGGAACCAGGAATAGAACTTTTCTTTATAACCAGTTGAAAGAGCTTAAAAAATAAGTGGACTTTTTGAAAGATTTATTTAGATTTTGTGAGAAAATATTCCCGTTTGTTAAAAATGTTTGTTTGTCCTTATGTTCGAAAAGCTGCTCCCAATCGTTCCAAAAAGAACGTGATTTCCTATTGTTTCGAAACATTTTAAATTCGTTTAGATAAAAGAGTTAGAAGATGTTACAGGATCTGGATAGGAATTGAAAAAAAACTTTGAATTACGTGAAAATCAAAACATTAACATCTCGGGGAATTGGAAGGAATCTGCAAAAACTTTAAACATTTTAGAGGAATTTTCATGAGAGAGTACATTATCTGAAAACGTTCAGAAATTTGAATGTGGAATTTGTGAATTTAGATTCGATTATGGGAAGTTGGAATGCATTGGGATTTTGTTATTATAAAATTGAATAAGAATGCATATTATTTTGATGTTCGTATGGAAGAATTGAGGACAAACCACCAAGAGAATTGATCCAAATAGTGAAAAAATATCATCCCTCTCTTATACTGATTCTCAAATTTCAAGACTATAAAGATCCCCCAATTTGTGGTCATATAATTGTGTTTTTGTTTTTGCATGAGTTGAATGATGGTAAAGATTTTAAAGAAGTTGTTAACAAATTATTACTTTAATAAATATGGATTCAACAAAATATTTTTTGAATGCTATTTGGAACTGCAAAAGATTAAAACAGATGTATGTGTGTATTCAAACAATGTATAGGTATAATAGTATATGAATTTGTGATGAGTTTGTGAGAGAAATGAAGCTGTTGATAGAACAAGGTTAGAAAAATTTATTTGCAAAAACCTTCCCAGATTCAGGATATGTTTGCTGTCGAGATTGAAGATTTTAAAGGCAGAATATGATATAACAAAAAACCTTGGCGAGAATTTCATGAGTAATTTACATGAGTTCAAATGACGTTTGCTGATAAAATAAAAACATTGAAAAAAAAAAAGATTTTGAAGATGGTGGCCAAAAAAGATATTTAACCAAATTTTTAATGTCCTAATATCGAAAAAGCTGATAAAATCTACTGTAAGCGATCAAAGTTGAAAAAGAATTGATGTTAGTGTTGGGCTAATTAAGAAACTCGGAATGTGTCGTGAGTGTTCGAACCTGGGTATTGAGCTCAAACATGATGTGTGTTGAGTTAAAGGAAATCAAGATATGAGTTAAAACTTCATAAACATTGACCAGAAAACATCGAGATATTGTTTGATTTACATGATACGAATGTTAAAAAGAATTGCCTTAGATTTTAAAGTAAAAAGACGCTTAGGCGAAGCGTTAGTAAGCGGAATTTATCCGTTATGATGTTGATCGTTAAAAGAGATGAATTAGATGATCAATATTAAAATGTTTGGTTGAAACTGAACCAAAATTATGAGAAAATCAATAAACAAGCTGATGTTAAAGATTTTACAAGCAACGGAAGTACTATGAAAAGTTAGAAGCCCAGAATAAATAAAAAGAATGTCTATAACAAAGATTGTGACGAAACTAAATGAAAAAAAATATACAAAGAATATTCCCAAACATGTGTGCAGTTTTGATAAGTTCAGTTTAGATACCGACAAAAACCTTTGAAAATGATTGTGAGTTCATAAATTTGGTTCAAAATACAGTCGATCCATATGCTCGGATAAATTTCAAAAATTAAAAAAACAAATTAAATAAGATTCCATGAAGAACTGTGATGAAAGAACTGATGATGTAGGTTATTCTCGCAGGGGTTTATGCATTGATAACATTTTCCCTAAAATAAATTGGCGCTCATATATCTGTGTGAGATGTAAAAGAAAAACTTGCAACTGCAAACAAATGATTGTATAAAATATCAATGCAAACGAGCAAATGGAGTTAAAGAGAATTTCCTTTTTCTTCTTTCTGGAAAATGTGCCTGAATTGTAACGTACTAAAATAAAGAGGCCCAATTTATAGAAATCCTTGATTTGAAGTTTTTCCTAATAAATAGAGAAATGGTGGGCACATTACAGTGTTTTCGATCTTTTTATAATGCAAACACGAAAGAGATTTTGAAAAAAGAAACATTGGGATGATATTTCTTCGAAAAATATGAATTTAGTCCGAAGATATGATGCGATTGTTACATTAATAAGTTATAACATTGGTTTAATAAACATGCAAAATATCAAAAATCTGTCCCCAGAAATTCATTAAAGAAACAATCTTACATTATCAATTGAAAGAACGTCCATGTATGTTCTTTTGCCTTTATCAACACTTGAGCACAGTAGATTTCTGGAAGGATCTAAAGATTTATGTTGATTGGAATAAAATATTATTAGTATAGCTGGTTACCCTAGCCCGTGCAATATTTTATTGAAATAGTGTGGCCGAAATTGCAAAAATTTAAAGCAGAAAATCCCGAATTATTGACAAAGTAGATCATTAATAAATAACTAAAATTTTACATCTTTTCTTATAAAAAACGTACATTGGGTGAATCGTTGTTTAAAATGTTTACAATGGAGTTTACAATGTTTAAAATCTTTCGTAAAAAAATTTTGACTATTTTAATCTTATTATAGATGGCGGACTACAAAAAGGTATTCAGCAGGCGCGATAATTGAAAAGGGCGGAGTTTTTTAAAAATTTATATCCAATTAGTAAACAACATTCTGAATGAACCGAATAAAAAAAGAACTGAAGTTTAATATTGATTTTTCGGAGATAATTTTTGCTCGGTCTAACTTCCAGTTTTATATTATATGGAACATTTAACAAAACAATGATGGTGCAAGCCATATCTAGTGAAACAAAATGATGTCAGATTGATTGATAAATATTCGATGCCGTTTTATTCTCTAAAATTTGAAGTAAGAAAAACACATATAAATTGATAGACGGAAATTGGAAAATTGTGGTCAATTAATAGTACTATTAAAGGAACCCATATCTTATGTCCAAAAGTGATGTATTTTCCAAAACAGTTTTTGAATCAAACTTTTAAATTTGGATAATTTGAAGCCGGGTCCGGTGATTTAGAGCACATTTCGGTCTTAGGATTGCTTTGAGAAAATGTAAATTTTTCCCCATCTATAAAGGTGGATTTTACATTAGGTTTCATAAGAGCTGAAGACAAGTGATGCGATATTATAAAAAAACACAAAAATTGTAGGAAATGATATGCCAGTTGATGGCAAAATTGACAATTAACGAGTTTTTCATATAGACGTTCTGATGATTGATTACAAAACCCAAGACGAGTAAAATTAGGTTGATTGATGAAATTACAAAAAGCTGTACAAAAACATTATGTTTATATTTTCTAGATTGGCAATGGTATTGGAGCAAAAAAGGAAAGTATTTTCTTCCCGGAACAACGCTATTCGTTCCGATATCACAAATATATTATAGATAAAATTTTCAATTCTGCAAGTTCCTCTTATTGTTGGTTTTCAAACAGATCAGACAGAATAATCAAGAAAAAAATCCTTCGTAAAGTTCGTGATAGTTTTTGGAATTGTGAAAAATATCAGAGGAGTAAAATTGAATGGTTCTTATTATCCAGATTGAATTACAAAAATTTTAAAGAAACGATTTCCGGAGGTCTTTTCAGAGATTATGTTATGAAGATGGTATCAAAGATTGTAAGATGAAGTTTACTATAAAAATATGGGAAATGTATTACAATCCGCAAAGAATTTATAGCAAATGAGACCCATTTATGGTCGTTTGATAACAACAAAGAGTTTGACATAAATATTATCTGGTTCACAAAAGAAACGATATAATTATCTAATATGGATTTTTTCAAAAAACGGAAACGAAAACGCTGTTGCAAAATAACTGCGATTTTGTTTATGTTGTTGATTGTTATTTCTGGAGAAATTTTTATCATTATATGATTGACGTGAATTAAGTTATAAAAAAACACCAGAAAACAAAACACCCACCACAGCTTAAGCAATAGTAGAGAGCAAAAACAGCTATAGTTTCGCAGGTTAAATAATTTTTTTTATATTCGTGTTATTTTTACCAGATTCGTTTATATGGTCAGTAGATATATAATGCTGGATTCTTTCTGGGTCGCTGTTTGGAGACGAAGGCGGTTGATTGCGGGTTCATTTTTCACTCGTGATTTACTGTTTTGATTTTAACAGAATTCGTTTATTTGTCCTTTATACTTTATACTAGCTGTGTTTTCCCCGCGGCTTCGCACGGCGTTCTCTTAAGCTTTGGCCCGCGGCTATTATTTTCTTTGCTCTTCAAATAGTGTTTGGATTTATTTTAATATACGTAACTACTGTGTTGGTAATTGCAGTTTTATAATGTGCTAGGCGCTTTGGATAACTTTTATATCTTGCAGTTACAGCCTGGTTGGTTAGTTTACATCACATGGGCATTGCGTATAAACCTTCTACATAGAAAAATACAAATTTTTATAGTGATTCGGTCCAATAGTTTCTGAGTCTATAGAAGGACAAACAACACAAACTTTCATTATATTATATATTATGATTGGCAGAAACAGTTTTAAACAAAATTTGTCGTTTCTCTTAAAAAGCTTACTCTATGCGTTTAAAAAACTATCAAGTGTAAAGAATAATTCTGTATATATAAAATATATTTTTATGTCGCAATTATATATGTTTACAAAGAACAGCTGATTAAAAAGTTTGAAAAGACTCTTTTTCACTTAATAACATATGTCTTGCTGCAATGCATTTCTTACGGGTATTTCTGTAACCAGTGGGGCGGAATCCTGAATCGGGAAAGGGATAAAAAAGTATCCTATCTACAGATCAAGACGAACAAATTAAAAAAAAAAATTAGGCGAATCCGTCCAGAGCCGTTTTTTGTGAGTGATGCTGTTTACAACACGAACAGTTTCATTGTTAATAAATATATAATATAATATATATATATATATATCTATATATATATAAATATATATATCTACATATATATACATATATAAATATATATATATATATTTCAAT
>NW_025787139.1:0-14274 GCF_021130785.1 Homalodisca vitripennis
AATTAAAAAACTTATTGATATATCTTGATTTTAGATATATAAAAGTGTAATCAATTCATAATTCAATTATTACTAGAGATACTTGAATAAACATAAAAATACACACATTACTATTTGTTAAAAAGAGATATTGTATTTATGGGGCCGTTTTTAATTTTGTTTTTGCTCTCCTGAAAAATTTAGGTTTTGTGACTCAGTTGGTTTTTAACCTGAGCCCTTCAATTTCAAGTGCCATTAATTTTAGATCGCCTATAATATTTTGATACATCCATCATATTTTCTGTACTGTTGCCAAAATAAAATTCAATTTTGTTCACAGCTTCAAAAATACTATTTCAATAACTACATAATTTATTTACATGTGTAATCATGACACAAGCACTGATAAAGATAAAGTTATAAATCAAGAGGATTCAAGTAAATATGAATTCTGAGCCTAATACTCTTTTCTTTAACAGCGAATAAAGCTGATTTGTGCTGAAAAATGCTTGACTGGGGGAGGCAATTATGTACTGAATTTACAAATGAAGCTTGTAAATATACATATTATACACTTGGCATGTGTCGGTTAAGCAATTCTGACAGACTGATCATGAATGAGTCGCCTTGTATGCAAATTCAGGGCACACCATCGCTATTTAATTTATGAAAAATTACTCTTATCAATGTAATTAATGCCATAGTTCCAACAAGCACAATGCACACATATCTCATTTCAGCTGTTTATTAAGATGCGTTTATTTTAAACGGGTATTTCATATTTACATTACTATAATCCTATTTTAAAAACCACGTAATATTTAACAACTTTGACTAAGTTAATGTTTTTTTATTTAAAAGGCCATAAATATTTCCAAACCATGGTCTCACCCATTTTGTGTAAACATATTAGTCGAACAATTTCTTTTCTACACCTTAATACTGGTCATACAAATTACTTATCCATATTATTATTTCCCATACTAATCAGAAAAGAATGATATATAATAAATAACAATTTATTTTTTATTATTAACAGTATATTTCTTTTTTATGATATGGAAAATAGCCTATGAGTAAAATGAATTGCCACTACTGAGGTTAATTGCGCATAAGTTTAGTTTCCCAAGTGCCATACCCAGGTATTACAATTTAAAATGAATTACCTGGCCAGTTGTGAGGTCGACTTAGAACGTTATCCAGGTGACGATCTCCCAGTCCGATGATGTAGCCGATGATGGACCATGACTGCCAGTAGAGGTTAGAATACAGTTTGGTGCTCTGCCACCATCCACCCACGTTTCACACTGTCGCACCACAGTTCCCTGTGGCAGAACATAAATACTTTCATTTTGTTTGTTTCAAGTATGAAACAAACATTTCAATCTTTTATGTTTTTAAGTCACTATTTTTATTTCTCCTAATGGCCAATATTATAAAAATGAAAAAAAAAAATGGTTAACATAAGTGATACTGAAATAGGTATTTTATTTGTTATTTATATTTAGAAAGTTTGTTATCAGGTGTTTCTTCTTTTGTTTATTTACTTTTATTCAGTATATGTTTATACAGTCTACTTGAGATAGTTGCAATTACAACAAAATATTGTACAGTGAATAATTGTAGTTTTATTTTTAAACTGCTCTAAATGAATATATGGACCGTAACAAAACTTGATTGTGCAGTGTATAATTCATCTAACTGTTGTTTGTCACATTTAAATGTGATAGTTTAAAATTTTTAGGCAAGGGGAAAATAACTACGTACAAAAGTTTCAAATGACTTATTGACAATGACTGAGTAAAATTTTGATCCATTGCTGTACAAGTATGACTTACAAATCATTCATCACACATATCAAATTTATTAAACATTTTAAATCTGTACAGCATCAGCTACTAGTGTAGGAATCAGCAATGACACTAACCGAGGAAAGCAGATATGTGGGAGTCTCTTGCATGAGCTCCTTCAGGACCTGCTTCAGCACTGGCAAGGGCCACTCACTGCGGTTCTCTGGCTTGCTGACCTCACAGTCCTTCAGCAACGGATTTAACTTGGAGTAGAACACCTCCGACGGTCTCATCACCGTGCCTACAAAGAACAATGACACTCACAGTCAAATAGTAGGTAAAATTGTGATTGTTTGTATGAGCACCTGCTTCACCACTACCAGACACATTAAATGTGATTCTCCATCTTGCTTGACCTTACCAGTCTTTCAGCAATGGATTTAACTTAGAGTAGAACACCTCTACAATCTCATCCACCATACCTACATGTTGCATCTCAAGAGAATTCTGATGCAGATTTTCTTTAACTACTGAGGAAAATACATTTTGATATCAAGGGGAACACATAAACATCCCAAATTTTACAGAAAAATATTAGGCATTATTTTCAAATATGGTATAATATTTTTCCTGGAACAAACCTCTAGATTTTATTTTAATTTAAAATTTTGTTAGCACCATTTTGGTCTAAGACAATGTCATACTCTTAGTAAAATATATTAGAACTAAATTTAAAAACTGTATAAAAATTACATCTTACATCTAAAATTGATTACATTATTGGTCATTTGTCTAAAACTATTTTGTAAATTTTAATATTTATAATTACACAGGGAAGCCTACCAAAACCTTTGGAATTCCCAGTTATTCCGTTCGAAAATTTCCGATCCTATAGTCCATTTTCAAAATCAAATAAGGCAACTGTAATACTGTATTTAATTCTTAAGCCGAGTGCAGCGGCTAACGGTTTATCTCCAGGGAATGCTGCGAAGCTGTGGTAGTCTGGCAAATTTCCTTGCTTACAATATGCGAGAATTTCTGTGATGATTCATCGCTATCACCTTGTTTATGCTCTTTTTTCATCTCTGTATCGACTTAACATCGTGTATACCTAATAACATTTCGTTTCTGTGATGTTTGGAAAATACATGTATTCAATTCGGAAAATATAAACAGAACACAAAAATTAACAACACAGTGCTACCGAGGGGCGGACTAGAGGCCATCATTGCAGGTCAGAGATCTGCGGTGCCTGAACTTTAGGCACGTGACCACGACTTTGCCTACACAACAAATAAATTTACAACCACCAAACAGCTGATAACCCAAACCAAACTCTAAACCAGTTTATAGAGTGAACACTGTACGTTCTTTTTTTAGGCATCTATCTAAGACCGTCTTTTCAAAATGCTATTTTAACTCATAGTAATGGAGTAATAAAAGTAAAAACAGTAATAAAAGTTGGACAATTTTGTCTGAAGCCCCATTTTGGTGACTGAGTAGAACACAAAAACACCAGCTTGTCTCATGGCCACTAACGCTTTACTGCTTACTGCGTATCACTTGTATAGTGGCCGAGGCCTGAGACGAACGAGGTCTGCTGACTTTAATTAACACAATGGGATTGTTACGTGGTTTTGTAGAGGGGATTTCGCTGCAACACAGGGATTTAGAACTAACCAAGATTATAACTCCTGCTACACTAGGAGGGGCAACCTTGGATTCCTAATTGGTGTTCAGGAGGGGGCTCGCAAAACACTATTTTGATCTTCATTCAATGTTTTCACGGGACCGACATCATGTAAAAATTAACGATGTTGTTAGATTGTATCAGATCAAAGAGCTGTCAAATCTAAATTAGTTCTTGCCCAAGTTCTTAGAGAACTGAACAAGTTTTTTGAGATTTATCCTGTGTTCTGCAGGAAGACTCCCAGTTTTATTCTTGGTTTTCCCATGTCTTGTGTGCGTATTAAAATTCCAGCATGCATTCTGGTTCTCTTTGGTTCCCCCAGTCGGAGGTGGCCACCTGTAAAATAACAGGATAAGTGCTTCATCGAAACATACACATGGTGGTAACTCTACTTAACATACTCTGGTTGATAGAAGCTTGTCGTTGCTGCCACCGTTTGTACAGGGAGAAGAGAGGTGTGACACCCTCCACCCAACTAATAAGTCCGCTGCGCACACCCAGCGGCCACGACCAGCGTAGTGGCGGGCCTGGTTACCGGAGCCATCGCAGCATCGTAGTTGGCGATGCCTAAGAACTGCATGATCCTCTCGTCAAGGTGCAGATCTTCCAGCCCCTTGAAGAGATATGTGTACCTAGAAATTAAGATGAATAGTGTTACTCTTTCTAGAAAAATAACATAAAATTGAATTAAATCCACTTCCAAAATTTGTTCGAACAACAAGACAATTTTCATACATTCCAAAAGGGTTTCTCTGTTAAATGACGAAATCATAATTGACAAATGTTGAATTTATGGTAATAGTCCTCACTGCTCGGTGTATAGGAGAGGTATTGCCAAGAGGGATAGTGGATATTCCCACCCTAATTCCCTATGTCAATTGTTTACAGTATCTTTAAAATCTAAATTTTATATTCACCTTTGTCTTAGTTTGATAAGAAGAAAATTTAAACATTGCAAAAATCATTCAAAGCACATAATTCAGACGAAAATAAATACTTATAATTTTATTTTATACAAAGATGTTCATTTCATAAAATTACTGTATATGTAATATATAGGTTGGGGGAAAATGATTAATATGCATATGCAAACCAGTCGCCGAGCACTATGGTCCACACTGTGTATGATATATTACACTTAACTCTATTTAAGTTAAGTAAAATATTGCATATATGTATATATTACAGCCAAAGTAATTAATCCAGCTGTTATATATAATATATTCCATTCCAGTCAATACGCATAATTACTAGTAATTTTGGTCAAAGTGATTACTAATGCTCTATTTATTACTTTATCCAACCATTATACGTATTATCTGACTGAAGATGGTCAAAGTTACTAACCCTTTCAGTGCTAGACATTTTCTAGGTGACTTTGCAAAAAGTGCCAAGGTATAAGAAGAGCCAGGCCAATCTTTACTTTTTTACAGCCATCTACTTTAAATGTTATAACTGTTAATTTTGGACTAAAACACTTTGAGTTTTTTTTATTTTTTTCATAAAAATATACCTATTTTTAAAATAGTTATAAACCTATTTTGCTGTGCATGCATTAAAAATTATATATTTGAAATAAATAATAACTTATCTTGAATTATTTTCTTTTTTTATCAATTTGCTCCAATGAATGCATAGTTAAAATATTCCTCACACAGTAGATGGTGTTATAATTCTCACTCAAATTTCGCACTCACCCTTTGAGTGCCTAACGGCCGAGAGTAATCCGCTCGTCCCATATCTGAGCGAGTTAGAAGTGAAGTGCCAACGGCCGAGTAATCCGCTGTCCGTATTTTGAGCGAGAAGTGCCAACGGCCGAGTAATCCGCCGTCCGCAATTTGATTTTTGTTTGTTATTAAAATGATATTTACCACTATTGATACTTATATCGTAATATTCTGTATTTCATTGTCTTCATTTAAAAAATTTTTATAGCGTCGCCATAACGTCGACAGGTTAATGTTTTTTCAAGGAAAAGATCCTCTTACAATCTGCCGAAAGTTGTAAAAGGGCAGTACACACATTGGTACTTTGGGATTATAACCCACCACACCCAGACATGAATCGTTATTTGACATTTTGCTTTCTACTGATAACTAGATTAGCTTAGAACAATATTTCTTCAATATAAAACAGGAATATTATCTTATTGCAAACTCCTCCCCATCCTCAGACAGAGGTCAAAGTCGAGCGGTCTAGTAGATAACGTGATTGCAGAGTCTCGCCGCGCCCGTTATTCGCGCCGTAATCAGGATTCTCTAGAAAGATAAGATAACAGCGACAACAATACCGATCAAAATACCTGGAAATGCTTGTTGACTGACGGAATGTTAGTTCTGTTACACAACTACACCGTTTTTATAACGTTCAAAGTTCATTGAAAAAAGTTTAAGCGTTGGGGGAATATAACGGAATCTGACCCCATTAACAATTGATAATCGTTGTAAGTTTGTTAATTTTGTAATTAAAGAGTTTTTTTCGTTCTATCATGTTTGTTTCTATTAAATTTATATTTTTGTGTTCTTCATACTTGTGTAGTCGGTATAATCCCAAAGTACCCACACATTCTGGTTCCCGAAACATACTTGTTAGGTACATGCCCAAACGGACATTTTGTATATAAGTAGATATTTTATTTTGTAAAAAGTTAAATGGTTCTTTTTTGTTTTATAAAAAATATATATTATTTAAGTTTTTTTGCAACTGGAAGCTTGAATTTAATTGTTACGCCATAGAAACGAAAGCTTTTGAAAAAGTACTTGTATCGTATATTTTGTTTTAAGTGATGTAAATATGTTATTTGTGGATCAAATGTAATAAAACTTGGACAGTGTGTGCTGAACCATTAGGAGCATCACTAAAAAAACAAATAAAAATTGGCCTATAGATTTTTTTGTAATTGATATCTACCATAAACTTTGTAAAAAAGAAAAAAATCATGTAAGTGTATATACATTATACTAAAAAAATATTATATTTTGTAATGCATGACCTTATATTTTGTGTTTGAATGTTCAAATATAGTATATTATGAACTGTTTAAAAAAAGTTTCACAAAGATCTGTTCATAAATAAGAGAGCTGTAAACGTTTTCCTAAACTTCTACATTTTTTACAAATATACCCTGGCATTTCTTGCATAACCAATAGTGTGGAGGCCTGGCACTTTTCGCATGCAACATCAAAATAAGCCCGGCACTCAAAGGGTTATAGTGCATAACTTCAAAAATTCACTGAACTATCTTAAAAAATAAATTTTTTGTACTCGTTTACATAAAAAAAGTTAAGCTGCAATATTTTATGATTTTGCTATAATCCATAAACAAACAACACATACAAATATTTCCATACAAAAACTAGTTAATACAAAAATGAAACGTTTTTTGCACATTGTAAACATGGATTTATTTGGTAGTTTTAAAAAGTTTGTAAAGGATTTGCTTCATTCGACATTTTGGTTACTTTGGTATTATCCAGAAGCCACTACGCTTGGATGAGTTTTTCTTAACAGGGTCCTAAAAAGGATGTCATGGGATTTAAATTCAAAGAAAGATTTGTACTAATTTGATTTCTGCTGAATTTTATGAAAATTATTATTCTTGAACAAATTTGTAATAAATATGTTACATTGGTAAAAATATCTTAACTACGAGGGGTATTAGAAAAGTAAGGTTCCCTATGCCGCCGAGACAGAATGCAATATGTTGGGAGAAATCTGGTAACACTGTCTTACTCATCAGCTGTCCCTCTCTCTATCCATACCACTCACGCCTCGCTACGTCCAACAGTGCCGGCCTAGCTGCCTTCGAAGACGGACCTCCCTATCCTTGTTACCGCCAGATGCAAAATTCGTGCTGTGATACGTTTTTTAAATGCAAAACAGATTTCACCTATTGAAATTCATCGTCAGTGAATCGAAGTTTATAGGGAAACATTAAGACACATTAAGAAAACTGAGACGCGCGACCCAGAACCGTCGTAGAGGAAGATGGTCCAGTGGTGTGAGACTTCTCCATGACAACGCTCGACCTCATGTCTCACGTCAAACTCAAGAACTGCTGACAAATTTTGGCTGGACTATTGTGCCCTATCCCTCCAACAGCCCAGACCTAGCCCCAAGTGATTATCACTTATTCCCAAAATTAAAGGAACATGGGTGGCCAACGCTTCAGTACCGATGATGAAGTCAAGAAAGAGGTTACTCAATTCCTCAAAGAATTGGCGGCAGAATTCTACAACATGGGGATAGAAAATTTGGAAGCCATCGTCTACAAAAGTGTTTGGACAGAGACGGTGACTATGTGAAAAAATAGCTTAAGTTTTTAAGTTTTAAATTGATGTATAACACTAAGTAGAAATAATAGAGCTACCTATTTTAAAAATTCATGGGAACCTTATTTTTCTAATACCCCTCGTATTAGGTCGAGTTTCTTTTATCAAAAAAATTATAAAAGATTATCTTTAATAATATGTTTTTTTGTATAACTAAATAAACAGACGTACTTTGAAATCACTGGGAAAATTGTTCCTCTAAATCCATTAAAATATTCATTGTATGAGCTAGTTATGATTTTTTTTATTATGAGACCAATCTATATTCTTACTTTGGAGTAGTTAAACTAATCTGATAATTAATTTAACTTAAACCACGATTATTTTAACAGTTAAATCGAACAATTAAGCTACTAAATTACTGCGAGTTAAGCACTGCAACTTACGGTTTTCCATCAGGAGCCTTGGAAGACCAGTTTCTTGGGTTTGGTCTTGGTGGGGAGCACTGCGATGTGGTCGTGTATGGCTGCCACGGTGAGTACTGCGCGGCGGCCAGGCATGGAGATCTGAGTGTCTCGCAGTCCCTGCCAGCGTAGGGCTGACCTCAGACATACGCAGCGAGTACGCAGACCGCTTGGTTGCACGTTGCTGAAGCTTCAGCTGTAATCGTTTGAGAGCTGACCAAGCGTCTCCAGGTTTTTCGTTGGATCTGCCGGGCATCGCAGCTTCTCCAACGCTTCAGGCTATGTCTCCTCCTACATAACATATCGCATTAGAGAGAGGGTATTGTTGGAGTGCCTCCAAAACTACAAATATTAAATTCAAACTTCTAAGGTTTCCACATTACTTACATTTCAAAATGAGTATTTTTATTTTACATTTTATTTTTAGTATTTATTAATGATTTTAGTATAAATGTACCATGTTTTTCAATGTTATATGCAGATGATACAACCTTGTTATGTTATAATACCGATCCTATTAATGTTAAAACCCAGCTTACAGATTCTCTAGAACAAGCCAAAATCTGGTTCTCTGTAAATAACCATTAATGAAAGTAAGACTGAACATATACTATTCTCACTAAAACATAATATAGACATTTTGTATGATTCCTTATTTTTATCCTGTCAAGCTGTTGGGTATTTATCTTGACACTAAACTGAGCTGGGATGCACATGTTAACTATCTTTGCAAAAAACTATCTAGAGTAACTTGTCTCTTAAGAAAGTTAAGATCATGTGTCAGTCTTGGAAACTTTGTTAATGGTCTACTTTGGTCTGTTTCATTCGCAACTCAACTATGGTGTAAGACTCTGGGGTAACTCAAGTGCAGCCAAAAAAGCTTTTGTTTGGCAAAAAAAGGCAATAAGAGCTATCACTGGTTTATCAGCTTCTGACTCTTGTAGAGCAAACTTTTCCTGATCTCAACATCATGACATTGAGTTGCATGTATATATACAGTAATCTGTTACATGTTTAAAGAACATTTTGGTATGTTTAATAACTACAGTTTTTATCATAATTATGAGACCAGACAATGCCTTAATTTAGTGACCCCAAATGTTAGGTTGGCCAAGACTCAGAAAAGTTTTAAATTTACATACATACATATTGTTTAACAAAGTTACCATTAGCAGTAAGGCAATTATAATAAATACCTTATAATAAATACAAAAGTGTGATATGTAGTTGGTTAAGAACAAAATGCTTTTTATACCACTGAAGAATATTTTAACTGTGATTTTAATGATCTAAGAATTTGAATGTTGTTGTAATTTTTAATATACAGATTTATGGTTTGTAACATTATGGACTTAGCTGTATTAAGCTGTATAAATTTGGGAGGCATTGGATGAGACCAAGAAGATAGAAGTGTCCACAAGCTGCCAGCAAAACTGATGAGAGGTTCACCTAACTCAAACGCTGCTGATGGTATCTGTGCTACAGCCTTCACTTCAGGCTCTGAGCCACTCATGGATGGGGAAAAGGAAATGACAGATCCAGCTGCACCACCATAGAGACAAGCCTTTATTCACAAAGTGTGAAACTGTTGTAGAGGTAACCAAAGCCTTGGTTATCAGAAGTCTGGTAAAGATTATGAGGGTGTCGGATAACAATAATGGAACATTCCTTTCAAAAGTAAAGCTAACTGTAGGAAATTTATAAGAATATTTGCAGGCTAATGTACAATGCATACGTAACAAGCTACTTGAGCTTGAACATGTGGGCGAAAGTCATAAGATAGATGCAATTTGTGTTTCGGAGCACTGGATGACAGAAAATGAAATTGACTTGTTTGTGCCCAGTGGATATTTGCCTGCAAGCTTCTATTGTAGAAGAGGAAAAAAAGAATGGGGGGTCGGGGATTTTCTTTAAAAAGTAGTATAAAGTTTGAAGTTTTTAGATTTTAGTCAGTATAATGCGGAGTTAGATATTGAGTTGTTGTGGTGTCAGGCTGATTGAACAGAATATCATCCTTGTAAGTCTTTATAGGTCTCCTCAGGGCAATCTCAAAGTTTTTTTTTTGACAATTTTGAATTGGCAATGAAATCAATCTTAAAAAAAAACAGCCCTGGTGACAGTCTGTGGTGACTTCAACATCGAAAATGGCGTTGATTGATCAAAATATTTCTATCAGTTTCTCTAATTTACTCAGATCTCTAAATTTGAACTGTACTGTCAAGTCTCCAACCCATGCAAAGGCATGTATAGATAATATTCTGGTCAATTTCTCAGAGGACTTGTATAAAAATTGCAATATGGAGTATCAATTTGCCGATCATAAATCTAGCATGATTAATATTTATGTAAGACCAATTGGAGAATAAGAATTCAAAAGAGAATATGGGTAGTATTAAATTTGAGTTTAGAAAACAAAATGCGGCACAAATAAATAAATTTATTATGTTTTTGAAGGAGGAAAAATGGAATGAATTGGATGAAAATATGTTATTGAAACTTAGGGGTAGAACAACTTTTTAATAATTTTTTTAAGAAATATGTAGACTTGTGGCACTTTAGCTCTCCACTAATCAGTAAAAGTAAAAAGAAGAATATTAATAGTAATAGGAAAATCAACTGGTATAATGATAAATTGGGCAGAAGATAGAAATGTTATGTTTAAATTTTTTTAATGTTTATAAATGCCTTAGAGATAGGGGGTCAGAGCAGACACCTGTAGCCTACAACGTGTATTTAGCTTCTTAAAAGAACTTACAGGTCAAATCTGACCACCGCAAAGAGGCAAGCTTATGAGCAGTATATAGAGACATCAGCTAACAGTTGTAAGGCTGCTTGGGAAATAATCAATTTGGAAAAATCTCCTGCTTCTTCCAAAGATATTTATTTAGATCCTGAACTTACTAACCAGTTTTTCCTTGATTCAGTCACTGAGCTCTCAAACAATCTGCCACAGAATAATTCTCCTTTCATGGATTTATTGGGTAATATTTCCTGTTCCTCCTAACTTCATTTCAGTGGAAAGAAATTAAACCAGATGATTTAGTTAAAATGGTTTCTAAACTCTCAAATTCCAAAAGTATGGACTATTACTGGTTATCTAACAATATAATCAAGAAAACCATCCATGAAATCAAAAGGCCATTGGCTATTGTCTTCAATAAATGTCTGGAGGCGGGTTTTTTTTCCCTGACTCTTTAAAAGTGTCAAAAGTTATTCCGATTTACAAAAAAGGTGACAAGGACAAGCCCGCAAAGTTATCGTTCCAGGTTTCTATTGTCCCCATTTTCTCTAAAATTTTGGAAAACCATCATGCACCAACAGCTTTTTTTTTTTTGTATTTTGAATATTTCAATCTCCTGTCTGAATCACAATTTGGTTTTCGGCCAGGCAGGTCCACAACTTCAGCGGTGTTGGAGGTTGTTAGTCATACCCTTGTGGCCTTCGGAGAGGAGGGAATCAACGGCTCTATCTCTCTTAGATTTAAGCAAAAGCTTTTGATTGTGTCCCCTTTGATTCAATCATTCAAAAACTCAAATATTATGGTATTTCTGAGAGTGCTTGTCAGATTATTACCTCTTATCTATCGGGATAGAAAGCAGTTTGTATCTATTAAGGGGTTGTAATTCTTCAATGAAAGAGGTAACAATTGGAGTCCCACAGGGGTCTGTATTGGGACCTTTCTTTTTTACTGTAATAATTAATGACCTGTCAGTGAACTTAAATGTAAACTCAGTTATCTATGCGGATGACACGTCTCTTTTCTCGAGTAACCGATATCTGGACGTTCTTCAAACAGAGATTGAAAATGCTCAAACCGGAGCATTAAATTGGTTCACCTCCAACAAATTACATTGCAATCCAGAAAAAACTCAAAAATCTGTTTGCTGAGTTTAACATCTAAAGAAAAGCCTCATCCTGTAAAGTTGTTAGGCTTTGTTATTGATTCGAAATTGACCTGGGCTCAGCATGTAAATAATGTGTGTATAAAAATCTCGAGAGTCAGCTATTTACTATGGAAATTAAGAGCTTTAATATCAATAGAACATCTGAGGTCTTCCTATTTTGCACTGTTTCAATCACACTTATCTTATGGTCTAATTCTTTGGGGTCATTCTTCTGGTGTATCGGATATTCTCATCATACAAAAGAAAGTCGTCAGAAACACTGTGTGGAGCCAGGTATCTTGAACACTGCCGACCTTTGTTCATCCAAGCTAAAATTCTTACAGTGATCAATTTGTACATCTACCATATCCTTATCTACACTAAAACTAACTTACATTTATTTTTCACTAGGCAGCATTTTCATTGCCATTTGACTAGATTCAGCCATAAGCTTGACTTTGCCGCAGCAATCGCCTATCAAAAACAGGCTCCTCACATCAGGTAAATTGTGTCAAATTTTTTAACAAATTACACGTTTCGGTCTCATGACACTCCATTATCTAATTTTAAGCACAAATTGACCACCTGGTTACAGAATAATCCATTTTATTCTGTAGAGGAGTTTTTACAAACTGATGTTTGCCTTATCTTTTAAGCATAAGTAGCCTATTTATCTGTCTAATTGTTCATTCATGAAATGTCTTATTTATGTATCTTATTTAATAACCTGTTTTTTAATGTATAAATGTGACTGTGCCTATTTCATTGTAATGATCAATGGCAATAAAGTTATTTGACTTTGACTTTGACTTTGACTTAACTTGACGAAGCTTATTGTAATTTGTGTTACTTAATAGCCAATAAAGAATCTGAATCTGAATCTGAGTTTTAGAATTTAATACTATTGTCACAATATATAAGTACATGTAAGGCTGAATGTAAAATTAAATGGAAACCAACTCTAAAATTTAACTACACTGACTGAAACAGTGTAGTTATTCTTCCTCATACACACAATAGAGGCATTCTAAAATACATTTTGCAGCTAAACGTTATTGTAGTATGAGTTTTAGAGGTGTATTATATTGCTGTCTGCTGAATATTCAATTTGGCTATCATTTATTGAATCATCACATCAAATCGTTTGGTATCCATTACTTAAGTTACTTTGACCATACTACGTTTCGACAATTGTCGTTGCAAACATAACTTTGAGCGCAAGCTCTTGTTGCTTTTTGTGTTATGAACTTCTTTCGGCTTCAATGCACTTCTTCAGCTAAGAGATTTTTCGAAAGCAGCAGATTTCAGCTGTAACACACCTTTACCTCAGGACAGCATGGAACTGGTAAAGATCTTCTGCAACAAACTGTTACTCCATTTTGCCAAACTCTTTGTTTGATGAGTTAACATGTCTCCAGTGAATGATAACTTATTTACTTTGCTCTTCAAGAACTAAAGAAACAACAGATAACTGTAAAATATCTTTCATATAGATTTTAGAACTAGTTGAAAGAGTGGATATGGGATATGTGGGAGTGTGGCTGCTACAACCTACGAGCATTCGGGTAAGAGCAGAATACGATGGATCCACAATATTGCCATGGCATACAGTATTGTATGGGCAGAAATATTTGACAATAGACTGTTCTACTCGTACTGCAAATATTTGCAAAACTCACAAATAAAAGTATTTATTATTACAAAAATTATTTTTAGATTACTGTACACAAATTCTCTATAACTATTTATGAAATTACAAATTTCAAATGCAATATTAAGTTTATTTAAATTTAAAATAAATGCAATCATTAGTAAAAATACTTTTTTATTTACACAAGTCTTTTGTGAAGTCTACCAAAACGAGACCTCTTCGAGTAAAAAGCATTTCCCAGAGATAACTTGTTAATTGTTTCTTTTTATTATTTTAGACAAGTGAAGTAGGTTTTTATTGAAAAGTTTCTATTCTGTTATTTTTGTGTTCCGTTGTAGTTGTTTATGATTAAGTTGAAGTTAATTCTATGTTTGTGACAATTAATGTGAAAAAAAAATATATTATTTTTTTGAAAAATAAATGGTAAAATATGTGATGTGCCATCTGAAAATTTCTAACAGCGGTCTCCTCCAGAACCAGTCCTCAGAGATCTACCCCACCAACATGCTTCACAGGCATCGAAACCACAGCTCAAAATTTAAAAA
>NW_025787140.1:0-14505 GCF_021130785.1 Homalodisca vitripennis
AAAGAATGGACGCCATTTTGAACTACCGTTGTTCCTCCACGTCTATTCTAATCCTCCTAGTTCAGTAGTGGTAATGGCACACCTTTGTGTTGGATGTTCGGTTATCTCACGTGGAAAGCCATTCGTAAAGACAAAGTCTGACTAATACGTTAATCCTGTCAACGATGCCTGCCCGCTGCGCACTGCTTGGCTCTTTTAGAAAAAAAAATTAAACTCAAGCTTGCAAAAGTCGAATCCCCGATCACGTGTTGCCCCTGCTCCTTAACGCAATAATGTCCGAAAGGCATCAATATAATACAAATAATATACTGTCCCCCCAGCTTCATATGCACCTGTGATAATAATACTTGGATTTTAATGCCCAACCCATATTAAAAAAAAGTTCTTTTTCCATGGTCACGCTAATGTAAAATAAATACCGTATTTTTTGTAATGGCGGAGGAGAGGCCAAATACGAGTTATTAACTTATTGGCATTGTCCTACAGAACAAAACAATTATAAAGGTTTGACGGGGTGGAAATGAAGAAATAATGAAGTTCGTAAGAACATAAAAAAATGGAATCAGCTGTTCACGCGCGGAGCAATATTTCCATGTACTTCCTCGTCAGGCGTCAAGTGACCTTTTATGGACCGTGATTCAACCTTGTGATGACCTTTATAGGGCTACAAATTAAATTAGTTGGTATCGAGTTGAGGACAAGTTTCCTCCGGCCATCACCACACACGTCACAAAACACGGGCTGCGCCCCGGTGCTGGCCCGTGCTGATGTGAACGAAAGAAAAACCATCACTCGAGATAGTACCTAGGATATCAGCAAATATATAAAATTTTTGAGGGGGCCTGATCAGAAAGTATAAATTGAAATGTAATGCAAAGGCAATGATGTACAAGTGTAAAAAATAATAAATCATGAAAAACCCTAATATAAAATATATAAATGGAACATTAACAGAGAAGACTTACCATTAGTGTGTTGTTGGATAGAGCTGAGTGGCTGCAACAAAAAAAAGTGGTGAGAGCCTGGTATGTTGGTGGGGATATTTGGCATTGAAAAGGAATTCAAATTCAAAATTTCAAAATTCAAAAAACATCTTTATTTACCATTTGCACATTAATTTACAAGAATAAATACTAAAAATATAAACCGGTTTTGTCAATAGTATGAACTTAGAATTTAAGAACTGAATACATAAGTTAATTTGCTAAAAACAGTATGTATTTAAACAAAAAGTATATAATTAACACTTAAGCAATAATCTATAGTTTATTTCACACTGCTCTCAAAGAAATACTCATTAAATGAGTATAATGTTTTAGTCAACAAGATATTGTTTTAATTTTAGTCTGAACAATTTGACATTAGGTATGCTTTTTATATTTTCGGGGGATTAGTATATTGTAAAACTTTACTCCAGCAACTAATGGGTTTTTTCTCTTAAATTCTAATTTTGATTTTTGGTACTGCCAACTGGTTTCGATTTCTAGTCACAGTAGACATGATGATGAACCCAATACAGGAAGTCTATCCCTAGCCTTCCTAACAGCCACCACAGTGTCCTAATATGTTACAAGCCATTTACACAGTCATAAGAATACCTAGAGTGTTGAAAATGTTGCTTTGCCAGATTTTCACTGATCCTCCAGATTAATCATTATACCGAATGGCTTGTTTCTGAATGTGTGAAAGAATACCTTTTGTAAATTTTGATCACTTGTTGCACCATTACAAAACACCAAATACCATAAAGATTATATGTGAGTGTTTATGGGGCAAAAATAAATCCAATTTTAAAACATCCAACCTTACAGAATTTTGATCATGCCTCCTTAAAGAAGCATACAACCCCAGAAGATCAATTTATTTAGAACTGCATGTGTATGCTCATTCCCAAGTTCAAGTTTTTGTACTAAAACCATTCCTAAAAATTTTGTTACTGTCTAATTGGATTCAAGTTTTTACTTGTCCAATTTTCGATTCTTTGGAACTGTCTACTCATTTTATTTGGTTGGCGGAGTCCCTGAATAAGACAAAATTGTCTTTTCAAGATTTAAGTAACAAATTTTTGTTGGGAGAAATAGTTTCTGACTAAGATCAAATCACTTTGTGCTTGATCTTCATATTTACCTGCAAAGATATATGTTTGATATAATGAGAATAGATGATCATCAGCATACAAGCACATTTTTAGTTCCCAGAATTTTTTACAGTCTGCGGCAATAGCCGTTAAGGTAGCATAAGAACAAGATTGGCCCTCAAAGAATAGATCCTTGAGGCACACCATGTAACTATAATTTTTGTTTAAACTTAGAATTAAATACATAATCAATATGAATTAAATTTAATTTTTGAAATGATGTTTCGACATATTGTTTTCTATGTTTAAAGGTAGGATTTTAGCCAATTTAGTTGGCATTCCAATAATACCCAAGTCCCTGAGGGTTGCTGTATTAGGTTTGTTACTGTGATACACTATCAAAAGCCTTGCACAGATCCATAAAAAAATATTCCTGCAGCATAGTCACCTCCGTAACTAACTGTCATCTGTAATTGATTCAATTAAAGTCAATGCCAGCAGTTGTGACCTCGATTTACCTGGCCTGAACCACATGCTGGTCTTCGTTGTCAAACAACTCATTGGGTTTCAAGAAGACTCCATCAATCTCATATTACAGTTGCTACTTTTCATTATATTTTAGAAAAAACTCGGCAGGAATAGCCAAGGGCCTGTAGTTACTTAGGATCTGTGGTGTTTCCCTGTTCTTAAAACACAGTTTATTACACATTAGGAAGATTTTTATAACCTTATCAGGGAATATACCGCTTATAAACGGATGAGTTTAATCAGATGGTGTGATAGTGGCTTAATCAGAAAATTTTTTTTGGCATGTTTAATAATTGGCATTGGAACCTCATCGAAACCAGCCGAGTATTAATTTTTAAAAGGACATAACAACCCTATTTTTTCAATTTCTAATTCAGTTATTGGGTTTGACCATCGAAATTTCTGGGAGGGTAGGTTCTAACATTTTTTTGATTATTATTTTTACCATTGATTGATATTGGATACAAAATTTGAATTGCTGACAATATTTGGAATTACATATTCATCTACTATATTTATTAAAGTGATCATTAAATATATTGCCAAGATTGTTCTTGGATCACTCTCTTCCTTTACCCATTAATAGATAACTTAATTTTCATTATTTTTTTTTACAAGTGGTTTTTATTTCATTATTAATAAGTTTGCCAAACAGCTTTGCAGGGGTTGTCCAGACTTTGTTATTGTACTAATTACATATTTTTACTTTTATAGGTGGTTCAATTATATTTTTTATTTATTTAATAATACAGCTTTTTCTTTTCCTTAACATATCCCCTTTAGATTAATACTCTTTTGTGACCCTTAAAGTTTGGCTTAAACAAAATTAAGTCCTCTTTATCTTTTCTTAAATCCTCACTTATCCAATTAATCCTGCTACAATTCCTTATCTCTAGTTTTAAACTTTTGGGAAGCATGAATGAGTTTAAAAAATAGTACATAAAAATGTCATAAAAAAGTTATATATACCATTCTTAATCAACTGGTGGCCTGATAAAGATTTAAAACCATGTCTCAGATGCTAAATTTTTTAGGAAATATTTTTTTTTTTTTTAATCTGAAAACTGGTCACTATTTTAATTGAAGTAAAAAATAATTTTTTATAATTGCTTTGATTTTGATATGAGATTTCTAAAAGTTGGGCATCATGATTCTGGAAAGCTCGGTGACAAGGCCAGAGACTTAAGATTGCAGTTGGTGCTTTGGTTTATTAGTAATAATATTGGGGTCAATAGAGCATTCACAATCTCAATATGCAACCCTTGTGGCAAAATTAACCATAGAAAACATATTATGTTGAAGTTAAACACATTACTAAACATTTCTGAAGCCCTAGATTTTTTCAATAAGTCTATATTTATGTCCACTGGACCACACTATTGTATTTAAATTTTGTACTTAAATATATTACAAAACTACACTAAGTTTGTACAAAAATAAATTATCGTAAATTGAGCCAGGTGTTCTATACAAACCAACTAATTAACTAATAGATAATCCATCTATTTTTCATTGTGCCAAACAGCATTCAAATTTCTTTATCAAGTCACCAATTCATTAATTTTACAGGAATTTTTCACAATCTTTTTTAGATTAAAATTTGTCTTGACACTTAATTAAGGACTCCGCCACTCTCTAAATTGCTTTATACAGTACCAAGATTTAACACAGTTGTCATTTATTTTTTGTATTATTTATATCTAATGGTTGAAGGTTATGCTCTGAAAGAATTTAAATGTCTGGGTTTGTTATTTCCATCTTTACAATTTCTAATGATGGTTTTCGAGACTAAAAAGTTTTGAATATGTTTGGTGCATTATGAAAAAGACTATTTTTGTGATTTGAATGAAGGTTTTATAACATTGGTGGAGGAGTCATTCAAATTTATAGATACATTTAATTTAGAGGGGGTGGGAATATGTTCTGATTGTCTAAAAAACTTTGACTGCTTCTCTGGACGTTGACTTGGTGAGGCGAGTGAGGCTGGCTCGTCAAGGATGTAAGTGCTACTGTGTCTGGCTGGTTCACGAGACCTCCCCTCCTGATTTCATCCCTCAGCTTGCTGATAAATGCAGAATAAGAAAGTCCAAGATGCAATGGTCTTTGAGCTCCCGGTTGTTCTTTAGTGATTACCAAAACAGCAGCACCAGTGGTCCTATGAAAAAGATTGATGTTTTTGGCAAAATGGTCGAGCTGCACATGATCCCGGACACAACCTATCGGTGAGCATACCAATGTGCTGAACTTCCTCTTCTTGAATTCCAGTGTCAGGTCAAGAAATGCCCTGTCATAGTCCTTCTTCTTAGGCTTACCGTAATAGTGATCTTTGGTTATTAGGCTGTATACTGCTGCTGCTTGAGGATCACTTCTCTGGCACGCCAGAAACTCAGTTATGCAATCCGTCCTCTGAGGCTTGCCGAACTGTTTTGCAAACGTAACATTACTGCCACTCCAGCTGTCATCCTTCTTGGATGATCGAAATCACCCGAGATCGAGTGGGCGAAGGCAATGGAATCATTACTCTTCAAGTCCTCAATCACCTGCCACATGTCCGCATCCAGAACTTTTATTTCTTTCCCAGAACCAATAACATCACTGGGTTCACTTGGGCTGTTGACTTCCAACTCACTCCTGGACAAGGTATCAACCATATCTTCTTCAATAAGGTTGATACAATTTTTAGGATGGCATATAAGGTTCAATAGTTGTTTGTTACAGTCTTCAGGATTGGAGTTGATATTCATACTCTTATTTAAGTTTCCTGAAGTGACATTAGACTGCCATTTGGAAAGAGCATTTAATATTAAATATGCCAATTTAGATTTCCCCTTTTGTTTAAATGGAGGCCTTGAGTAGTATAGTGAAACCTCCTGAAATCACTTAAGTCAATCAGAAAGACATTCTTCAACCTATTTGTTAACTCAGTAACGTAGTTATTAACGAGTCTTAAGTCTTGATCATCAACAAACCTGAAATCTTCGTCAAATCTTTGTGGAATCGAAGTGATAAAAACAGGCTTAGTCTTGCTGAGAAGCAGTAATTGGTTTTCCAGATTAGAGTAAATATCTTGAAAATCACCATTCAGACTATCATTACTTCCTCCTAGGAGAATCACTGGGCTATCATCACTCAGTAAAGCAGATTCAATCACTTGAGTCAAAGTGGTGTTAGCTCTTACAAGCCCAAAGCATTTCACTCTACCATTGCTCAGCTCCTCCAACCTTGAAGATAAAAGTGAACCCTGACTATCTGAACAAAGGTTCACTTCCATTCCAAACTGAAGTTTAATTTTCCTATCTTTCACACCATTTTTAGTTTTAACCAGAATAGATTTGTCTGTACTTATTTTCTTGGTAAGGTTGTTAGCAGAAAGATTGTTTATAGGCAATCTATTTTCCTTTTCATAAATTTCTGAGTGTCCGTCCAAAACATCATACCTATTTGCAGTATCAACCCCCGAGAGGGCCTTACACTCCTTCCTGGAATGCTGGTGGTTAAAATATTTCAGTCTATGTTTCCCTTTCACCAATGACCACTCCTGGTTGTTAGAAGTGGCACTGCATGTTTCTTCATTATCATATTGTAATGTTGTGTTTTCACTAGCTGGTGCCCGTTCTTTGGCAATCACATGGGCTCATAAATATTTACCTGGGATTGATTTGTTTTGAGGTCTCCTTTTCCATTCAAAATACAAAAAATCAATTCCTTTGCAATATCTTCCCTCAACTTCTTGTATTGTAGATTGTATGTTAAGTAGGTCACAATAGAACGTTTATGGATTTATTATCAGACTCATTTATCTCAAAAGAATCAAAACCTCCTGTAAAGTCAACAAGTCCCATTTTACTCCTGAGCCTCATATTATTTTTTCAACCAATCCCAACAAAGAAAAAAGCATGTAGACGCCGCACTCAAGTCCATTCTCTTTGTTGTGGGCACTTTTACTTAATTGAAACAACATGGTCTGATGATACACATGTGAGATTCCATCTTTGTTGAATATATCTTTGGCAATTGGTTAAGATTGTAGTTTTTCATTGAATCAAAGTAATAAAATGTTTTTTCTGTTTTGGGAATACAACATTAATGCTCCAATGAGAACCACTGACGTCCATTGCTCCCTCAGAATCATTAATTGGTATGAATACATAGGCCTTACTAATAATCTTCTGTTCTCAATAAAATCCATCTAATACTTTCTGCACACTTAATAGCTCTGGACTAATACATGCGGTTCATAAAATAGGAATTTTCCATCACACTACCTTCGAAGAAGGAAATCAAACTATTCTGTAAGGTATCTGACAAAATGGTCATCGTGAACACCCCATAACGAAGGATGTTCGCCTGGACTTGTGCCAGTGTTTCAAATGGCACGACCGCAAGGCATGAACAAACACCACTCATTATTAAAAATTCCATGTTGTATTAAAAGGTAAATAATCTCGCTGTCGAGATCAAAACGTAAAATTTGAACATGCTCTAATGCTATACAATACCGACACAAATTCACTACGATTCGTCGAACTAGTGGATGGTTGATTCATGATTGTCACGCACTCACTCAATCCAAAATACTGTACTCGATATTCTTGTGAAGCTCTGGAATTCTGCCCTGATGCGCTTGGCTGTCAGATAAAATTTAAGTAAACAGTTTATCCATACACCACAAACAAACAGAACATGAACACATTAAAAAAATAAACTAGATTATGAATATACCCCCTAGAAAACCATGTTATTTGTCATTTGCACCACCTAAAGATATATATATAATTATATTTTTGATTCAGGAGGTGTGAGCAAAATATGTTGATAACGTCAAATTCGTGATTTGCCAGGTTGGCCTTTAACCTCATAATTAATATCCAAATGTTAGTTTGTTTGATATCATGAATACCAACCTACAAACATGTACACAACTGGTGTCAGGGGAGAGGGACTGAAAGTAAGAATCCCTCTAAGATCAGTAGTTGTACCATTCACTAGAAAAAAGAACCTAGAGTTCTTTTTCTAGGCTGTAAAAATCGCATCCACTCAGCTGGAGTGGTACAAAGACAGTCAACATATTTTAGGAATGACTCTAGACCATAAGCTTACGTGGAATGATTCATATTAATAATATCCTGCACATAGCAAAGTGGGCGCTCTATGACCGTCAAGGAGACTTGTCAGGAATCTCATGGGGCGTAAAACCCCATATAGAACTAATGGCTATACAAAGCAGTTGTAAGGCCTCAAATCACTTATGGTTCAGTAGTCTGGTGGACAAAGGTGAATCAGGGGTAACTGACATAGCCAAGTTTGAAAGCTTATCAACGGCTCTTGGCACAATCTTTGTAAAAAACATAGAAAAAAAAAAAAACAAAAAAAAAGTCCGGAGGCATTCAGGAGAAGGTCCCTCAGCGGACCTCGCGCGGTGGCTGTAGGACTTATACCTCTTGATGTCCATATAAAAGCTGAAAGCGGGTAACGTCAGCTTATCGGCTGATGGTTGCTGGATTGTGGAGGATTGGCGCGGCAAATGCGAGCCTATGGCGCCATCACTGAAGCTGTAAACCCACGCGCTTTTCTCGAAATGGTCTCCGACACAATGAGAACGGACGTGTACAGTTCGTATTCAATATAAGCCATTCTCTGTTGACTTTCTACTCAGGAGATGAGTGGAAAGAGCAAGATAACATCCCAACAATAAGAAAGAGCTTTGTACTGGTACACGGATGGCTGGCTTATTAAGGGTAGCACTGGCTAGGGTGTGTTTAGTCACTCCCCAAGAATTGCCCTTAGCGGCAGTTTGGGTCGGACACTGCTCCATATTTCAAGCCGAAAAATCTCTCGGTATCCTAGCCTGTGCCAACCTTGGCCTCACCAGACAGGTACCCTGGGAATGAACATCTGTATAATGTCTGTAGTCAGGCAGCTATAAAGCTCTTGACTCCAAACTGCAATGTCATCCAGGCTTGTGTGGGGAGTGCTTTAACACATTCGAGTCTACGGCTCGAGCCAGACTCCGAGCGCCATTGTTTAATCCCTCCGGCCGTGCGCTCGAGCGTGACTCGAGCACAGCTTTGCGGATTGATATTACGGAGGTTGCGAGACGATGTGATACTCGAGTGCCAGTCTGCCTGCATTAGAATAGCCAGCTTTGTTGAGTTAGATCCAAGAAAAATTCCGCTAGGCGCTTCTACGTCACTACCTGCACTGAGGCTTTTGTTTATCCACTGACGTTGGCCTTGCGCGTCGTGCAGTCTGTCTGACAACCAATCATGGCGAGGCGAGCGGTTTCAAGAAACCAACTGGGAACGCGTAGGACAGTATATTTACGCCTGAATTTAGAGTTAGATACGGATCTGATTATTGTTGATGACGCCGATGAAGATCCGGATTTCACCAATTGACGACCATAGGTAAATAAAATTGTTTGTACTTGCCAGGACATTAAATATTAGCTCTTAGACTACTTCAGTTGAAAAAAATGTCCCAGTATGCTTTACAATAAATTGATTGATCATGACCGGTTGTTGTGGTGTGATTCTTATTGCACAGTACTATGAGTTATCTAGTTTCTTTTACAATTTATCGAATTAAAAATATAGTAGGCTTTCACAATAATACGGCATTTTGTGCTTTACAGATAAACAGCAGTGCAGTGGGACAATGAGGGAAGACAACCCCTACTCAAGATCTAGGACCAGCACAATCATGATTGCTCCCCAATTACTACCAGATATTGGTAAATAAAAAATATTCTATCAACCGCTAAAACTATTTTTTAATACAAATTATAAATTTGGCCTGCATTTATTTTATACATGAACTTCGTTTAGTTTTATCTTATTTTGGATATCGGCTCTGGACATATAGCCCACTCTATCTTTATTTGTAATATTCTTTTTTGTTTTTCACAGTTCCTGAACTGTTTCTGAGTGAGGCAACCCAGACATTCTGAATGGTGGGTTGATGGCTGGTCAGACCCACGACATCGCTATGGAGCTGACCAGTCTTCGCAAGAAGACATCGGATGTCTGTGCTTCTGTGGACCCCCATTCAGCATGAGTTTGACTGTTTTTTCTCTTTTTTTCTCCAAAGAAATAGTTAAAATTAGTAAAAAACTGAAAACAACGTTATGCCGGCCAGTGCATTGAGAAACTGAGGGCGAGCAAATAATACTGAAACCCCAAAATTCACTCGTGGCATAAGTGGAAGCCCAGTAAAAAAACTGTTGTGAAGTGGTATAAGTTTTTTGCTGGGTTATTAATGCACATGTGATGTGGTTCAAAAACCACAAATAAATGATTATTGGTCAAACTGAATCCGGATAACTTCACCAGCACATTTGCTTCAGGCTTATTTAGCCGTGACCGCTTTTTAAAGCGTATACTGTTTCATGCTGCACCTAAATAATAATTTCATTGTATGTGCAAAGGGGACAAACAAATTATGACCCTATGTTCAAAGTAAGACCATTTTTTGATTTCATTTGTGACACAGTGCAATCAATTTTTCAAACCAGTGGTGAATGGCTTTCCTATCGATGAAGGTTATGTGTCGCGTTCGGGGACGATATCAATTTTCGAGTTTACATGAAGAACACAACTGAACTAAGTATGGCATAAAGTTTTATATTATTACTGATGCAGCCACTGGATAGTTGTCTTGGAATATTGAAATGTATGTTGGTTCATTCAGGAGGTAAAAAGTACTATACTGGATCATCGTGGATAGATAGACGATGGAATTATTATGAAAAAGGACCACACCCATTTTCATGGATAGGATTTCTATTCAAGATCTCCTCCCCTATCTCAAATACCTATTTTCCAAAAAAAAACTTTAGCAGTTGTGAACACTGTTTATGGAAGAAGATAGGAAGGGTTTTTTGCCACCAGTTTTCAAGACAAAAAATATGAAAAGTGGGGAGGGAAACCATTTTTCAAGAGACAAAATTGAGCTTCTGGCGGTGAATTGAAATGGCGAGACCACATAGGGACGTTTCTGGCTTTATCCACTAGGTACCATTTCCATTCAAACAGCAGTGCAAGTTAAGAAGTAAGAACAGGTATGGTGGAAATAAATAAAGCCAGACTGTCATATTATGATTACCAACGAAGGGAAAGGGAAAGGACTGGTGTTGACCACATGGGACCAGTTCTGTCCTACTACTCCTTTTGGTAGAAAGGAAAATCGAATGAATGAAGTGGTTGGAAGATAAGTTTTTTCCATTTACTTATGATGTGCTAACTGCAAACAGCTTCATATTTTCAATGAATAAGATGCACAGAAGGAAAACACCATTTGATAAGTTTTTAGAAGGACAATTGGCGAAACCGACCTGGGGGGGTGTGGGACAGATAGAAGGGGCAAGGTGAAGAATCTTCTTCCCACAATTTCAAGCCGTCGACTTCAGCTGCGAGATTGAACTGCAGCCCACTTCCCAAACAAAGAATTCCTCCCAACAGAGAAGAAGGAAAACCCCTACAATGTACTGCAAAAATGTCTGCCTCAGACAAGGGTAAAGCTACACTTTGGGAAGAGGAAGAGAAAAAGAGGAGCAGGTTCTACTGCACAGGGACTCGTAATGTGGGCACTCTGCGTACCTGACAGTTTCGAAGAGTATCACCACTAAAAAGGATTTTGTGTGATATTGTTGTTAGGTGTTTGCAAATGTTTTTTTGGCCAATTTAAAATTATCTTGTAAAATATGTATACCTATAGCTATATGCCTTTAAAAAATTGAAATTACTTGTTTTATTACTCAAAAGTTAGTTTTCATGTAACACAAGACTTGCGGGAGTTTTTTTATTTTTATTCAAAAAAGGTAAGTTTTTTAAAATTAAAAAAAAAATTAAATTAGGATTTTATAGGAATATAGTTTTAATATTCAATTTTAAAGAGGAAAGTTAGCACTTTCAAAGAAAATATAATATCATTATACAATAATATTTAACAGTTGTTTCTAAAACAAAAATCTGAAAATCCATTAATTTTTGCAAGACCCAGGCTATAAAAACAGCAAATAGCGAGCCAGACTCCAATGGGTTAACACTCTCTGCACAAGCTTGGATCACGCAACTGTGTGCGTAATTGGTTGGGTACCGGGCCACACAGGGATTAGGTGGCAACGAGATGCGCCGACAGGCTTGCCAAAAGCGGAGCAAGCATGCCATACACCGGTCCAGGAACTCAAAAACAGCCCAACTATATCTACAACGCCGAGTTTGTCATGTATAAGCCAGTCTGCCGCTTACTCAAGTATAAACAAATGGTCCAGGAAGACACACCGCTTGCGGAGGCTGAGTTCACCAAGGAACAAGCACTCGGCAAAAGACTGCTTATGCCGATTCTAGGCTCGGGATTCACCAGAGGGCTGATGGGGATGGGCAGGGATAGGGTTATGCAAGTGATTGCCTTGATCACTGGACACGGCAACTTCAGGAAACACCTAAACACTCTAGGTTTACGAATTGAGGACTCGGAGTGTAGACTCTGCAATAAGTCTGAAGAGATCTGCCAAAACCACATAATACTGGATTGTGAAGAGACTGGGAGCAAGGAGAAGGGCTCTGTTCGGTGATAAACAACCAGGGCGACGAACCAGATGCTAGTATCGGGGAAAAGCTTCTTAGCCTAATTAAGGGCACGAAGATGGGTTTACCCCTCTAACATCAAAGGGGCACAACAGATAAGACTCAGGTTGAGGTGAGAGGATCTATGAATCCACCCCAATATCCCCAATGGAAAAAAAAAAACAAAAACACCTACATAATTGCCAAATTTTTTTGGGTTTTTTTTTAATATAGTATGAGTCTAAGTGTGGCTGTGGGTAGACGTACGATAAGCAGACCAGGTTTTTTATATATCGATTATTATAATCAGCCGATACTTGATATGTAGGGAAAACTGTAATAAGCGGGGTCTACACTCGTTGATTCGCATTTGACTAGTAGTGAACAAAGTCGAATATATTATCCAACTATGATGTAAGTAAAAAAAAGCCTCCTCTTACCACTCACATGACTCGTGTTTGGGCTTGTGGTGTCAGCATCGTCTTACCGACGCTTAGGGTTGACCTACTGTGTATGAGGTAATTTAAGGACTTCAGTATGATAAGGGGCCACAACAATAAATTGTATGAATTATCAATTAGAAACCGGTTTATATGCTGTCAGGGGACATGTTTACCCTGCCAAAATAATTACTAGTAAAGTGAAGTACTACGTTGCTCTAAATGTAGTGTAATGTAAAGATTTCTAATTTATAAAAAATAAAACTAAACCATTATAATTTATATAACCTGTAAATCTAAATATAGCATACATTTTTCTTTTCACATATAAAAATATAGCTTCACTATAATACAATCTTAAAAGACTGTAACTTAGTTTAATTCAACATTAATTGTTCCAAAATAATTCAACCAAAAAGTTAAAGCATGTGTACGAGGTGTGTCCAAAAAGTATCCGACCTTGACATCTGGCATGAACTGACGGTACGCGGCGGGCAACACGGCAATCTGGTGCCCCTTCAAAGTACTCACACAAGCCACAACCTTATACAACGCTCCTCCCACTTCCGGAAACACTCCTTAAATTCATTTTGCGGAATGGCTTACAGGTCCTTTGTCACATTTTGTTTTATTGTTTCAACATTGTCAAATCGTTATCCTTTCAAAGGAATTTTTAATTTAGGATATAGTCCAGACATCACAAGGGAGCTTATTTATGTTCAGGATTGTAGGGAAGGCTGTCGTATTTGGTTGATGTCGTGTTTAACCATAAAACGCTGAATAAGATTGAAAGAATGAGCTGGCACATTGTCGTGTCTGGTGCAGCGATCCAGTCACGGCTTGTCCACAGTTCAGGTTGTTTCCTTCGCACTGCATCTGTTAGCCGCCTTAGGACCTCAAAGATAATAACTTATTCAATGTCTGGCCTCTTGGAGCATATTCGTGATGGAACAAACGCCGTCCTGGTCAAAAAAAAAATTGTCAGCATTGTCTGTCCATTGCTCTGACTTTGTCTTGCTTTTTTTCGGCCGTTGCTCTTCGTGAGTTTTACACTGTGAAGATTGAAGCCTTTGTTTCAGGGTCGATGAGCCCATAAATACCATGACATCATCACCAGTTTTAATACTTTTTTTAAGTTGTCCTGGGTCACTTTATTATAAAATCCAGATTGTCCTGTGCGATTTCAAGTCGACAGTTCTTTTGGTTCTCTGTCAGCGGCCGAAGGAACAAATTTTGACTGAAAAACGGTTCATTTTTAAATTTTCTTCCAGCTCTAGGACTGTCAATTGACGGTTTTCGTTAATTGCTGACCACAACGAACACGTTCAACATTTTCAGCGTTTCTGGCCGATAAAGGCCCTGCCAGGATCAGTTCATCATTCTCCATTTGATATGCAAGCATTTTTAAACCGCCTAAACCACTCTTTTTTTTGTGTATTCGCCCACAGGCCACGTCACCATTTAAAACTTTCCGTAATCATAGTAATTCGGTCTCTGATGCTGAATAGCCAAGTTTTGTGCCAAATTTAATTTGCAAATTCGCTGCTCAAACACATTCAGTCATTTTGAAATGCGGCGCCACCACACATGGCCCTGATACTGTACGGATACAGAGCGCTGTGACTTACTGAAGTGACAGGATCGTATTCAATGACTAATATGGGAAGGAGTAGGCTCGCCCCTCCCCTCCAATAACTGGTTTGAGCCGGTCGGGTACGCCGCAGCCGCCTACTGGTCGGGGTACTGGTATGCTACATTGCGTAATTGCTGATACCGTTGGGAGATACTGTTATGTGTCTGTTGTTTGTTTGTTATTATTTGATGTTGTGTTTTGTTGCCTATTAAAAAATTGAGTGTTGAGGTATTACATTCCATCTAACCTGTTACCATGGTA
>NW_025787141.1:0-13606 GCF_021130785.1 Homalodisca vitripennis
TTTATCGTAATATTTTTAAATATGTGTAAGGTTTTAAGTGATCACCATTATATTTTCCAAAACAATGAATTAAGTATGATCGTGAATGTGTATTTGGAGAAAATATGAAGTCCACAGTTCGATTAAAATATAATAACACACAAAAAAGAATCTGAGTCAAAAAGAGAGAGCTAGTTCAATAAAATTTACTAAAACTACCACAATAATGCCTTCACAAATCTCCTTGGTTTTTTTTAAATCAAACTGTTCACCCACTAATAGCCTTTTAAAAAGGACTACAAGGATGAAGAAGTGAAAGATGTCCTTTATTATTTTTATGGATTTAAAAGTAAACATTTCCAGTTTTCATGCTACTCCCGGTGGTTTCACTGATAAACCTACGTGTGTGCACTTTTATAATTGGGGTAGAATTTGTATACCTAGTATTACTCATGTCAGTCAGTCAGTAACTTACATATGCGATTGATAACAATATACTAGGTCCTCAAAAATAAGTCCCAGGAGATTACAATTAATTGAAACGGATAAAAATAACTACAGCTACTACATGGGACTAAATTACATTAAAAACCGAAAGACATTACTGCACATATCCAAAGAACTTTTCAATTGGTTGCTACACGGTCTGTCCTTCATACCGAACTTCACGAATCTGTATTTGTAGATGTGTAAAAACAATCCTCCTTGTTTCTGTAAAATTGAATTAAGGGTTAAGAAAGTGTAGTATTAGGATCACAGAACCATTCACAGTGAGATTAAACAAATTTAATACTATAAGCATTTACAAAGTTAGTGTAATACAATTGCTTTGACTCCTCTTTAAGGGCTCTTTACTTCAAAGCATTTACGAAATCTTATTAAAGAGTTGAAGCGTTCAAGTTATGGGCGTAAACTCTGCTTTTTAACTGAATCAGATACTTCGTTTTCTATAAAGAGATTTATTTACACGATAAACTCAACACATTGATAAATGTTTTATGTCAGAACTTTGTTTATACTTGGCCTTGTTAAAAATTATAGATGCAGTTGTTTACGTAAGGCCAATGACTTGTTTATTAATATGAGCATATCAAAAACTTATAGATAGAGTTGTTATGCCAATAAACCAGATTAACCTGGATTAATCTGATTTATTCGGAGTAAATATATTTAAAAAAAGTGGAATGCAATTAAAAATGTAAACAGATATACATGGTGAATTTTTATTCTATAAAATTCAATCATGTTGGTAATCAATTTAGTTTGAGTCTCCGTGTATATTAAACGAAAGATAATGAGGATCTTAAGATTCATGACCATGTGGTTTCGTCAGAAGTACATCACCACACTATTATCTATATTAATCTGGTAAATAAAACACCAGCCTAGATAATTTTCTTTAAATTCTTACAATATTGATTTATAATACATTGCAAATTTGATGCCTTGCAAGAAAGAGATAGTTTATAATACGCAAATATAAATTTTACTTACGGATGAGGCACGCGAGGTTTTTCACGGCAGCAGGAAGACAACGCGTGCAAATCAGGTTATTAATCAGCCAAGAACATCGGGTGTGACTGATATTAACCAGTAATGAGTAATAGGGTTGCGAATATATGTATTTATATAACATAACAGTAAATACCAGTGGCAACATCATATAGTCTAGATATGCTTTAAAGAATTTATATTGATATCTAACTACCAATATTTAAAGCCTTTTCTTTTTCGACTAATATAATAATCACTTTGTTCTTAGATACAGTTTTTACAAAGGTGACACATTGCATATAATATAATAGTCAAACAATCAAATTAGCTGTTTAGGTTACATATGCATTTAATTTAAAAGTGGAAAACAGTGTCAGCTCTGTTTTATGAAACAAGAGAAGAAAAGCTTTTACGGAAATGATTCTCTGCATAAGGACGTGTTTAAGTTAGATTGGTTTGTTTATATCCACTAGAGTAATTCTTTAAAATCAAAGAATTATTTGAAAAATGTACATTTTAGAGTTTATTTAAGGTACTTAATATTATTAAATCTTAAATATTTGCGAGAGCATTAGTCATTGAGATTACTACATAACTGTGTCTTTGTTTAAAGTGATATTTATTTATTTTAATGAATGACAATACACCTTTATTACAATAGTTAGTTTTTAGTGACTAAAAATATGAAGGAACCTATTTAAATATTACCAACAAAACTTATAACAATATCTAATAGATGTTAATAGCAATTAGTGAACATAAGCAAATGGTAAAACAAGAACACAGGAATATAGTCATTCCCATACAAATAAACAGAAATTATAGTAGCAAGAATAAACCTTTATATAATATTCTTAAAAAGAAACGAAGATAGAGTAAGATATTAATAAGGAAAGTAACAAAAAAAATTATAAGTGGGCAGTTTGTTATACAAAATCTAATATAATAAAACAAGTTAACGAGGCTCATTTAGTTCAGTTGTTGCATTCCTCTTAAATGATGACAAGGGGCATTCCATAAAAAATCAAGATCAGTATTGCATTTCCAATTCTAATGAATTTTGTTATTATGCTATGGCAAAGGTAGTATTTTGAGTGATGAGCGATAGGAAATAGAGGGATACATCTTGCCAACTGAAAAACGTGGAAGTCAATCGTTTTATGTATATCAAAGAAGTCAGTTGTACTATACAGAAGTTTGTATATAAATTAGTGTTGACTCTAAATTTAGTTAGAGGATGACTCTAATGGTCTTATAAATAACAGTGCCTAATGATTTAAAACTGTCCTATCTGATGAGGAATCAAAATAATTATTGAATATTAAACGGTTCCAGCACAAAAGTCCTATTGACAACCCCAAGCAGGTTTTTCTCTAGCTTTGGATGTATAAGATCAAATATTCAGGTTCCGTCCAGAAGATTGCCAGGTCTTTAACTCTGGTAACTCTTCTTAGTGCGATACTTAAAAGCAGGTAATTAATTGACGAATCTGCCTAGATTTTGAAAATTCTATCACTAGACATTTGGTAGGGTTAGGTCCATGTCGTTGAGTAAGCACCATTCCTCAATCTTCTGGAAATCATTTTGCAGACTAACCAGATTTTTATACCTCTCTGAATAGTTACATCTATAGTTTTACATCTTCAGCAAAAATTAGAAAATTACCTTCAAAATCCATGCAAATATCATGCACACAAAAAATAAAGAGGAATAGTGCAAGATGAGACCCTTAAGGGACACCAGAATGAACTAAACTTTCCCTTTTCAAGGTAACTGTGAAGCCAAGTTAAGAGAGCTCCAGATATGACAATTACCTTCACCACTGTCTCAGCATCAGCAAGCCTATTACTCAAGTAGCGAAACTTTCCCCCTTAAGCCTTACAACTGCCCGTCCTCCTGGGCCACTGGCCTGTGCGAGACACATAATAATCAGACATAATAAGGGGGAGAGTCGATACAATACAAGGTCGATGGTAGTGATAAAAGTGCAACGGTCACATACAGCATTCGAAGCTGCGCTATCTCTAACTCAGGACTCAAAGTCTAACGTCTTAGAACCGCTCGGCTATCTGCTTTATATTCAATGTATTAATTGACCATGTGTGTGTTTGTGTGTGTTTGTGTTTTGTGTGTGTGTGTGTGTGTGTGTGTGTGTGTGTGTGTGTGTGTGTGTGTGTGTACAATCATTTTGTAAGCGTTATTGTAAAATGAATTGCGTAAATAAATAAATCGTTCATTCAGAAGAAAAGTGACACAACTCAAAAAAAGTAAATTTTTACAGGAGAGCGATTTAAAAATTGTGCTTTTTGTAATTAGTTTTTTCGTTTAACAGAACTGCAACCTTTTAATCCAAAAGTCATTTTATTATTTATATCAGTTAAATATAGGGCATTTAAATTAGCTTAATATAAACCATGAAGTTTGTGTTTTATTATTTTTTTAATTATTTATTAATTTAATTTGAGTTGTGTCAATTTTCCTGTAAAACCGCTTTTCATTAAAAGGTTAACTTTGAAGATGGTAATGACACAAAAATAAGTCAACGGGTTTTTTAATGACAGTTAACTTTAATTGAAACAAAAAAATCAGTTAGTTACTTAGAACTAAAACCTCCAAACATCATTGGACCTATTTTAGATGTTTAGAAAAAATAGTGTTTTCAAATATTAATAACAAAATACATTCATTTACTACCACTAGTTTACTACCAATAGTTTGGTCTTATATAAAGTAACTAATGCAGCACTTTTAATATTTAAAGAAGTATTTTTCTAATGGAAATAAAAAATCATTAACACAAACATAACATTGTTGCTAAACACAAACGTTACTGCAAAAATTTAAAGTGAGTTATAAAATGGTGCATAGCAACTTGGAATAACATGTTTTTCAAGTAAGTATTGTAAGTCTTTTTTCTTGTTAACTGAAATTCCCAGTCTTTGCTCGTATAATTTTTTTAAAGCAACATCTGAACAATGCACAGGAAAAACCTGTTGTTTCTTCTTTGAACTTCTGGTTTTCTTCTTAGTGTGACTCCTTCTTGTTGTCTCCGAATAAATCCTCGTTTTCTTCAATATCAATCTGCTGGATGAAAATTTCTTGAAAGTCAACTGTGTCATCATAAGTTGTCTTGTACTTGATTTTAAAGGGAGAATCTTTCTCAACTTTAATTATTTTGATGTCATTCATTGCAACAGTACATCCTGAAATGAAAAGATAACTGTAAAATGTTTAAATTATTATCTTTTTTAGATAGAATAGGATAAAAAGTTGGATTTAAAAGTTTTAGTATGTTAACAAAGTGTAGGAAATTAATCCGTTCGAAGTAGTTAAATTATGCGTTTAGAAAAAATATTTAAAACGTAAGAAAATGCAATTCTTCCATCTTGATTGCATATCTATGTGCCATAAATAACTACTCTTTAACATACATTTTTCAGATTAAATATGAAAAGGAAAGATGGTTTAAAAACGTAAAAGAAGATAGTAAGTTAAAAGATTCTTAAAAATTGTGTAAAAAGTATTAAAGTTAAATTATTGGTTTCACATGGTAAAGGCTGAGTAGGGTTAAACTATGTTTGAACCGGTTGAGATTGTTTTTTGCAGTGAAATAATAGATGAAAATCCCTTTATTGGTCTGCTCATCACTAGAATTATTTTATAACTCTCGTTTCATAAAAGTGTCTAAAATTATATTATAACAGTAAGCAGCTGTACCTGACACATTAACTGTAGAAGGTTACATCCAATGTTTGCCCATAGGTCTTTAAAATCCAAGAAATCTTCATGACTTAGTTCATTGACTTTATAAATACGGATTCCCAGTTTTTTTTGCAGTTTTGATCAATGAAATGTATTGAGCCGGGTGGTAAATTGGTCCAGACTTCAGACATTTCTTAATCTGCTTCTCAATCATTGCATGTACATTGTCCCCCTCGTTTTGACTATGCCCTTTTATTAGGGAAATTGTGAGTTATAGACTTAATTGGCAGTTTGTCCACTGCATATAAGTACATAGAAAACAAATACTTGTTTTTCTGTTGGCCGCTGCAAATTATCAGAGTAAAAATATAATTTCAATATCGTTTTCGCAATTTTTAACTTTTTTACTGAGGTATTTGTAAATGCATGTTCCAATTTCGCTCGAGCCTCTGCTTCCTTCGCCTTCATGCCAAGTATAGGCAGAATACGGCATCATCATTTTTCAGCTCACAGACAGTCAGGTTTAGCATATTTAATTTAGATTTATAATACATTAGGGACACTTCCCCCTTTGGACACTGTAATACAGCTTGAAGGTCATAACAGGCAACAATGGTGTTGACACTCACTGAGTCTTTGTCAGAATTTTTTTTCAATCGAGATAGATCTTTTTCCATAATATGCTTTTCATATTCCTCTTGCAAACTGGTCTTTCTCTCACCTTCAGCTGTCTCATATGCATGGCACAGCTCACAAAGGTCTTTTTTTTGGAACAAAAAAAGAAATATTATACTCTTTGGTGAATATATCGTAATACTTTTTATAATTTCCATGAGGTTTTTGCAAGCTTTTACAATGTTCAACATAATCACGATGTAAATCACTAATTGTTTTACCACCTTCTATGAATTCTCTGGTTGTGTTTGCCCGTAGATAGTGGCTCTCAATTTTAGGAATAGATTCTATATGACGCCTGATGCCTTCATTTATTAACTTGTCTTGATCAGTTTGATGCTTATCATGTTTACCCCTCAGATCACCAGCAACAAAGGCCACTTGAGGCGTCTTTCTTATCAATAACGGTTCTAATTGGTCTGTCATTGATCCCTAGGGTGTTTCTGAAAAAATCTTTGCATACACGAACTCGCTTATCAGCAACATCAAAATAAAAAGGCTTGGTTTGGTTTTCTCTTATTTCCCTCTCTCTTGTACTGGTAAGTTTGGTTGTATGTTCTGAATATGTGATGCTATGAAATCTTCTTTGGCGGGAAAGGTCACCAAGTGCCCAATAGTTTTTGAAAATTGTTTGACGTTCATCAGGGTTTATTTTTGGTTTTACACTGGAATTTCTACATCTATCATTGCATGGTGGTTTTATTTCCTTTTTCTCAATTAGTTTTCTGGACTTAGATGATGATTTATATTCCTCTCCAGAATTTCTCAGCTTTTTTTGCTTTACATTTCAACCAGTTGTCTTTGTTTAGTGACCTTTTCTTTCCTTTTTTCTTTTGGAGATCAGTGTTATTTTTGTTCCAAGAATTTCAAAAACATTATCATTTTCCTTCAAAGATCTCAGGCTCCTTTTCTTTAGTATTTACAACAACTTTGTTTCTTCTAGGTATGTTAAATATTTTGTTGGATATTGTTTGTTTTTTAGGGAAATTAAGGTCATTTTTTGGCTCGTAATTTGGATCCTCGTCAGAATCATCCACGTCATAAATCATTTTCACTGTTAGGGTCATCTGAAAAAAGATCTCCAGTAGCTTCGTTATCGGTTTTACACTTTCGTTTGGGTCGAACATTTTCTTGGTTAGACTGAGCTGATGTCGTTGGCAAATTAAGTTTTTTTAGGCACACATTCCCTGCTTTTGTTGGTATTTTGTGAAAATTCACTAACACACTGTTTTGATGTCGAAGGTTTATGATTTTTCTTCACTGTGAACTTCTTTAGAAGTACATTCTTTAGGAATGACATCAACATAACCCTGAGTTTTGTCTTCAGGTTCAGCTTCCCGGGTTTGTAGGATCGTTTGAGATTGGCTGGGTTTCAATGTGTTTCAGTTAAAAGTTCATTTGTAGTTTGAAATATGGCTTGAACCTCATTATTTGGGGTTTGTATTTGGAATTTCCTCTTCATTAATCACTGTCCACTCATTACCACATACAACACTATTATGTGAATGAGGAGTAGGCCTATAGTCTGTAGAATTGCCTTTTTGTTTGGCTAATTTTAAAATCAGGGATGTTCTAATTGCTCATTCCTGAGACTTAAAACTGGCTGTTGTGATGCCTTCACTAGAAAAAAAAATGTGTAACCTAAAAAAGTTCATAAATGAATGGCACACACAAGGCAAGGCATTTTGTCTGTATGTGGCATTCATTTATGAATAAAATGTATATTGTTTACTGATAGTTTTAACAAGAAAATAAATCGTAATAGTACTAACAGTGGAATATTTATAATAAATTATGAACTATTTTCGCAATACAAGTGTCACAACTCAAAATATTGCAACTGTTGGTATAACATTGTGATTTAGTTTCTTGCAAAAGTTCAGAGTTGTAATGACAACATCTCAAAGTCTGCCACTGTGGAGGTATAACAAAATGAAAAAAGTACAATGATTTTCAAGGAAAAGTGACACATCTCAAAATTTGGACTTGTGGATGACAAACAAAATTGAAAGTCAAAGCTATATTCAAGGAAAAGTGACACAACTCAAAATCTGTCATTATTCTAGTAAACAATATAAACATGTACTTACAAAAATATTACAACCAAACAGGCACACAACTCAAAAAGTGTCACTTTTGCAGAGAAATTATAGCACTTCACTCCTAGACAGTCAAGTCACAACTGAAAATGTGTCAGTTTTGCTAAGAAAAAACATAACCTAGAATGTTCTAGAAGAAAAGTGACACTAGTGCACTCTAGTGGGAGCAAGCAGAGTTTGAGTTGTGACGTTTTTGCAGTGAAAAGAAATAACTTATTTCAAGACTATTAAACCAATAAAACCCATTTAAAAAAATTTTGAGTTGTGACACTTTTCCTTCATGAATGAACGAAAATATGGTTTGCTAACCACTAGCTGTCAAATGGTTGAGAGTTCTAAGCTATAATTGTATATTTTCTGGTATGTTGTTAGTTCAATTGGTCCATTGGCCTTGTTAAGTATCAGGCTACCAGGATAAAGCTCCACCCCTTTCTACTTTTTTGAACAGGCAAATTTGCATTATTGTCACTTACTTTGTATAGTTTATTCTAAAAACGGTGGCTCGCCATACCAAAACGTAAATATTTTAAGAATTGTAGGACCCAAACAATTCTTGATTACATAACAAAAATAATGGCGCACAGGTTCACAAATGTGAGTTTAAAGTCTATAACTTAATTCCAATGGAAAATAAAAAGGTGAAAAACGAAAAATTCAATTCTACGTAGATTAAACACAATAATAACAAATTGTTTGTTACTGTTGGTTTTTTCACGGTCGTATGTATTTTGGCTAAGAATATAATACGCAAAGAAACCTAGTTTCTTTACAAATAAATAATTGTAGAAAAACATTAAATTAAATAGCCAACCACTCAGTAAACCATTGTTAGTTGCAATTAGATTCTTTGCTAACACTACAAAGCGAACCAAAAAAAAACATAAACTGTTTACGTAATGGACTGTCCAAATGTATCAATACAGTGTAATGTTATGGTCCTGAGTTGTTCATCTCTGTAGATCTAGCTAAGAATATAAAAAAATGTTCTCCGTAACTTGAATTTCTGTTGTCCAATACAGTTTAAACAATGAACAAATAATAGTAATCATTCATTAAATAAATAATCACCCCTCCAAAATACTCAACTAAGACTTAGCAGTAGTCTTTAACTAACTAACTAATTCTATTATAGGGACAAATTTAATGTCTTCTCGTCTAAATGGACTGTTAACAAGCAGTGTTTGAGGAGATTCAGTAGATATAGAGAGAGACTTATAATGTGCAGAGTCAATACGTATTACATCTGATAAAAAGCCCTGCAGGACCGCGCCGGCCCCAGTTGAGGGAGAAATATTCGTACATTAGTAGAATGTGGATTGATGCAGCATTTCAATGCACCATGAGGCTGTAAATTCCTTAAAACCTTTATTTCTTTTGTGCTTTACTTTTGATGTTCATAAAGGTTTCGTTTGTGTTTGAGTATTATATTTTATAAAATTATGAAGCTAAATTTTTTTCATTATCTCTTACTGTAGGGGAATGGGTTTTAAAATATCCTTTACTGTTTTGAGTTTGCCTACTTACTTTCTCATAATTTTCGAAATTCAGAAATATTGATTGCATCTTAAACCTAGTTGGGCCGATATACGCTACCTGAATGTTAAACTCCTACAGATTTATTTCTCCAGTTTTTAATAGGCCATGCACGGTTAAAAAATGCCGTCTGAGGAATTTGCTCCCTGACAGTATCAAGAATATTGGGAGTCACCCAGCTTCAGAGTAATGGTGAAGGACTTGTTACGGGCCTTGTAGAGATGGTGGTCGGTGGTGCTTGTGGGTTTCCCTGTTTTAAGGTGGAGTGAATAGTTGAATGAGTGAGTTTCCATATAAACATGTTTACGAATTTTCTGAAATAAAACACTCAGAGAATATTGAATCCAATGAGAATCTATTAATCTTAATAGTTGGAAACTTAAACTAGGCTGGCCTTAGATAAAATAATTGATTATAAAACAGTCACTAATCTCTACTGTCAAAATTGCAATATTGACTATATTTTATATCGCGTTAAAACCGAGTTGATAATTCTTAACACAATTTCATTTGTCACGATCACGAATATTGCCAATAATTATGTCAATCCAATTCTGGAGCTCAACTCATCTCGCTGCGTCGCGACAATTACTTATTAGGTTATTGGTGCCTCCAGAAAATTCTAGAAATTACTAGACAAGAGGAGGAAGATCCAAGAAACAACCCACCGCTCATGTATGGACGGGTGGACGCCAGATGGGTCTAAAAAACTGACCCAACCTATTGAGCGCTTTCTCTCTTTCCAATTGCGCTGTTTCCCCGATAATCCTTTCCTTAACTGTCAGGGATCTCGCCGTGTTTAGTCACATTCTCTTTGTATTAAATAGCCCGTTTATTTATAACATTCTCCCACATTCTCCGTAACAGTATAATAACTTTTACAAGGGAATCATTTGCATTCATCAACTAAGAATAAATTTTAAATACAAATTGTTTTATATTAATTTTGTTTAGTATACTGTTTAGTTAATAGAGAGTAATTATATATATATATATATATATATATATATATATATATATATATCATATTATCATTATATATATATATATAATATTATCATTATATATAAATAAATAAATATATATATATATATATATGTAATGTTCATGCGTATTTCTTTTATATTAATTTTATATTATAAATAGTTTATAGAGTTAATTTTATCTTTTTTTATTTTGTTTTTATGTTAATTAGTGTATATACGTAAATGTTATAATTTTTATTATACAAGGGTGTATTTTTCTTAATTATTGTTTACGTGTTATAGTTTTGTATTAATTTTTATTTAAAACTTCCTGAAGACTTGAACATCTCCTGGTTGAGTGGATTAGAGGGCTAAAAAGCTTTAACTCCACCTCAAAATAAATTCTTTTTTTCATTTTATTATAAATGTTACAAAAAACAATCTATAACGTTCAATAATTTAGTAACGGTGCTTAAAAGCCAGCTTCAATAATTTGAATATGACTTTAGCCCATAATAACAATATTTTTGACCAAATATATTTACAAACGTATTCATCGCCTTAAAATGGGAGGTGGTCTAATTTTAATTACATAATCAATAACAATCCCAACGCATGTTAGATATTTATATATTTGGATTGAAGTTTCATAAAAAAGTTTTCAAATTTATTGTTAACACTATCATTTATAATTAAAAAAAATTTACGAAAAAGAAACCGATTTGGTTGCTTATTAACCGTAGGCTTACATTTAAAAGAAATATTATCCGTAAATCTAGTAACAAAATAACAGCGTAAACTATTTGAGTTAAAACAGTGGTCCTATTGGCACGACGTCATTTCAAGACAGTATTCTCTTAATCGTTAGTCCGATATTTATAATGGAATTTTTTTTGGTGGGTAGACGGTTCATTTGTAAGAATTTCGTAAAAACTACTACACTAAGTATTTTTGTTTTGTCCAATGTAAACATAATGTTGGAACAAAATATAAGATTACTCTATATAAAAAATATAATATTGAGTGTAACAACAATAACACTTTCAATTGATCCAATTGAAAATCTGACTAAACGACTTCCGTTGAGACTCTCGGCTCGTTAGTGTTATTAAGCTGCTACTTGAAAATAGACGTTTTCAGAACGACACTAATAAGGTTGAGCTGCAGGAGATTTTCCTATGGGAGGGATTTGCCGTTTGTGACGTCGTCCAGTAGAGAACCAATACTTGTATACACTCCTTGCATCCCAGAATCCGTTGTAGGCTGAGCGTTAGCAAAGCATATCACTTGAATGTGTTGAATAATCTTCATTATTCTGTCCTGTCTGACCTACATTTGCATGAGATTTCATTTCTAAACACATCAAACCATTGATTTTGGCAGATCATTGGTGAATATTGTTACATTAGTTTTATGTTACCATGATGGCAATGTAGAAATCATAGAATGAAATAAATACACAGTTTAATCTTACGGCTAAAGCTAGTAACTAACAGTGATAAGCCATTACACAACACTCTCGAATTCTCTTTTCATGTCCCAGTTACTAGCCTCCGTAAAGCGTTTATGTTTGCATTGTCTTTGTTGGCAGAGGTTGGAATATAACATTGAAGACAGTATTTTACATGAATGCGAGGTTAGAAATAAATAAATTGTGTCAAACCCAGACAGGGGCTGTATTTCCTGTAGAGAAAGCGTATACAATATTTTAATGCACAACGGTTGTAATTCTTAGTCTTGCCCAGGTGTGTCATTAGTAACCTCAGAGTCTTTGGCGTAACACCGCGTCAAGACATTCTTTACACAATTTCATCTTCTTGAAACAGTTCACCCCACCTATGGAGAGTCATCTTCAATCAATAGATCTTATATCGGAATTACTAACTTAGTGTTCATCTGTAAATTGCATTACAAGGAGGAAGAGGAGTTTTCTCGTGATTGGCTGAAGTTTCACCATCTACTATCTATAAAACAATATGGCTAGTTTATGATCGATTTAAAACGTTTAGATCTCATTGCTATATTTAAATAGTGCATGTGTTTCATTCTATTTCTCAAGTTTCTCTTATTACCCTTAGAAAATCTTATTACATTTGTTTTTCCGAACTCTATGGCATGTTGTTACCTGAAACAATGTTCTGATGTGAGTGTTATGTTCCGTATGTTTCCTTTTCACGAATCTGATATATTCAAACACGAGTTTGGACATTACCAGGTTTTGTTCCCCAAATAAAGACAGTGATACTGCAAATGGATTTTTTGTTCTCTTAGGTCAAGAAGCGTATGAATTGCATCTAGTCCTATAAGGACCTTGGCGCTGCTCCCGGAGTGACAGGATATTCTGGATGGGTAAGATTGGGGATAGGGGGCAGCCTCTTATCGAGATTCACGAGGAAGAAATTTCTGCACTAATCTCAAAGGTATGTTCTCCCGGAAGAAGGGTAGGCCAGCTCTGAACCAGGCTCTCACATTTAAAGCAGGCAGGGGGTGGCACACCCTTGCTGAGGCTAGCAAGAACCTCTGGTACGGAACGAACACAACACAACTCCAAGAGTCATCTCCCGTAGTAGACTAGACCTAGACTCCTGGCATATTCAATGGAACCGTCTTTTTCACTGATATCATACAGTTTTTTAAAATTCTGGGCTTAGTGGAATGCACTTTGTTGTTTATTTTTTTACGCTTTCTCTATTTTATCCATTTTTTCCTTGAATGTTTAGAACATAGGCTAGTGTGGACGTTTCATCATTTTCACTTTAATATAACTAATCCACATTTTTCATGTGTAACTTTCCTAATTAGATTTTTTAAATCTCTTATTTATTTGTGGTCTATTTTATTCATTTTACTGTCGTGTCTCATAGACATTTTTCTAAAGCTGTTCCTAAATACGCATCTTGTAGACTAAATGTTATGAAAGAATATTCTGATCAATACGAATATAGTTATAGATGAAAGTAATCCGCGTTTCCCTGTAAATCGTTATATGAAACGGCAAAATTGTACATTTGACACAACCTGTATAAGCCTTTATTTATTTGTTTTTATATATGGCGGAAGGAAAAGGGTAATTGGTTTTTCATGACACAGTTTTAGCAATTATTTATATAAAATAAAGTCAAGTAAAATTGGGTTAAACATGTCTGTTTACATATATTT
>NW_025787142.1:0-15018 GCF_021130785.1 Homalodisca vitripennis
AAAGAAGTTTTCACTAACGCTCAGCCAACTCCCGACGGGGGGGGGTTTTAGAGGGTCACTCGGTAAACGTAGTAATACAAGGGGGGGGTCCCCCCCCCCAAACAGGAACCAGCACGAATCGCACTAATTTATAGTTGCAAGATTTATAAAACCCCTAAAATTGGACGACAAAGAATATCTGCCTTTAGAGCATTAAACCCCATGGCTTTACGGAAAAGATAAACGACAAAAAGCTACTGGTACCTTTTTTGTTGATCTTCATAAATAGCTAGTTATGAAAAAGTTTTACATTATAGCTACGCCAACGTTTCGGCACCTATCGGAAGCCCAAAAATGTAAGATTATAAGTGAAATTTTTTCGACATAATCTCGTTTATAAAACGCGCTAAACCATGGAAGATAGGGTTAAAAAGTTTCACTGGAAACATTTGTGTACATTGCATTTATTTGTATTAAAATCAAATTTTTAATTCTTGGCCTTGAACTAAGATTTGTCTGAAATAGAGCCCAGAAAAAACAAAATCTTGCGTTAAACTTGAAAAATCGATACTTTATAACGCGTAAAGCGGCCCAAACCCATTGGGGATAGGGCAATAAGTTACATGACCTTTTTTTGTAAGATACACGCGAATTTACTAAACTCCCATAGAAGAATTTTGTTTTGGAGCTACGACCAACAGTTTTAGCCGCTAACGAGCGAGGAGCGAGGCAGAACCGCGAAAGGTAAATTATTTAGGCGAAAATTTCAAAATACTTTAATGTAATCGCGTTTTTCCGGTCCCCGAACCCGATGGAGTTAGAGCAAAGAAGTCACTGGACCTATTTTTTGTAGTTCACTTCCATTCCTGATTATGAATTTTTTCGTCAGATCGAACTAGCTCCAAACGGTTCGCGTCCGCTAATCGGCTTCAAAAGGGAAACCTGCAAGGGCAAAACAACGGGTCCGTTCGGAGAATTTTTTTGGAGGGTTGAAAAGTAATAAAATACGGTTTTTCAACTTTTCCCCGGAGGTTTGAAGATACGTGCGACGTGCGTACAAAATAATCCAACCACGTTTCCCAGCACTTCTAGAACTATGTTAGAATTTGTATCACCTATATTTCAGTCAGTCAGTCAGTTCTACACATGCGGCTGTATATATATAGGACTCGCCTTCGGCTCGCTGGGGGGCTATACGCCCCCAGGCCCCCCATGATGTACGCTTGCAAATTCGGGGATAAGAGAGATTTTGGTGGTTTTTTTAAAAAATTCCGACGTGAGGCATACCGGGAAATTCCCTAGGGGGGGGGGGTGGGGTTTTAATGTTACCATGGAGGTTTAATTTACTCAGGAGGTTATCTGGCATTCCAGGAAAATTTCCCCGGGGGTGTGGTAAAAGGATTCGGTGTTTGGTAAATGTGAATTGTACGCTTGCAAATTTTTGGGGATAAGAGAGATTTTGGGTGGTTGTGTTAAAATTTCGCACTAGATTCATGCCAGGAAATTTCCCTGGGGCTGGGGTGGTAAAACGTTAACCGGGGGATAATACAAAAAAGACAACCGAAGGGGGGTTATCATCTGAGTCATACCAGGGAACTTCCCAGAGGGGGTTAAGATATTTGGGGTAATTGGTAAAATTCAGGCTCAGGTTCAGACAGTAGTCAAGAAGAAAAAGCCAGTAAGCATATATTCCCCTGGAGGTTAATGATACCTGGGGTTAAATGTTACCCCGGGGTTAACACATCAAGCGGGGGTTAATATTACTCAGCGAGATTATCTGGTCATACCATGAAAACCCGGGGGGGGATTAATGTTACCGGGGGTTAATGACACCACCAGGCCACCTTTAAAACGGTGTTGCCCAGATTCGGGGATTAGGCGGAAATTCGGAATTAAAAATTGGACCCATTTTACTTGTGAATAATTCAGTTTTAATCAAAGTTTTTTGGACTTTAATGATATATTAACGGTTAAAACCGTTAGAGATACGAGAAAAAGTAACTGGACCTTTTCTTGTCGAAATTTTAATTTTGTTTTTCAATTGTGACCTCAGATTTTTGATCTAACGATCTATGGTTTAGTCGGTTACTAACGCTTGGCATAAAAGTCCTGCACTGAGTTCAGCTATCTTGAATTTTTTAAGTATAAACAAAATAAAAACGCGACAATTAAGGCAGTATTTTAAGTCGAACAGGGGGGTTTTAATATCAGCAGAGACAATCTAGTCCAACCGTTGAAAGTTCCCGGGGGGGGTGAATTTAATGTCCAAAGGGGGGTTACAACATCAGGGGGTATAAATTAGATCAGGTATTTTGTCTGGTCATATGAACAAATTCCCGGGTGGGGGGGGTTAATGTTACAAGGGTTTAATGACACACGTGGGGGCCTATTTTAGAAGGGTGTTGAGTCTGTGAACATAATAAAAAACACTAACTCTGTCCCCTATCTTACTATTGAAGCATCCACTAACGCTTATCGCTTCAACTAACCGCACAGCCCAACTCCCCACCCGACGTGGGAGGGGGGGGGGTTTTATTTAGAGTCACTCGTTAACGTAGTAATACAAGGTCAAGCAGGAACCAGCCATGAAGCGCACTAAATATAGTTGAAATAATTTAAAAACACCCTGAAAAGTAAACGACGAAGAATTTGTCCCCATTTAGAAGCATTTTATCAGGCTTAACGTAAAGATAAACGATAGAAAAGCTGCTGAACAACCTTTTTTTATAGATCCTATCAATAGCTAGTTACAAAAAAAAATTTACAAATTTTAAGGGTAGGGCTAACGTTTCGTGGGTTCGGTTAACAGGTTTCGTCGGCGGCGGCGGCTTCGGGTCGGCGCGGTTTCGCCGGCCAATATCGAAACCCAGAAGGTAAGTTTTCTTGAGTTGAAAATTTTTTAACATAATCATGTTTTAATTAATATCACGGCTAAACCACATGGAAGAATAGAGTAAAATGTCAACTATGGACCTTTTTTGTAGATATTCGCGTTAATAAGTAATAAAATCAAATTTTTAAATCTGTGATAGAAAAAATTAGGAGTTATAGAAATAGTAGGCCCCAATAAAACACCCACGAAAACCAAAATCTCACACGTAAAAACTTAGAAAATCAATAACTTAAAAACAGCGTTATAGCGGCGGGGGAGGCCAAAACCATTGAGGTGTAGGGCAAAAAGTTTACATTGACCTTTTTTGTTAGATTCACAACAACTCGGCCACACGCACATTCTCGCCATTACTAAAAATCCCATTGAAAATTTGTTTTTGAGCTACGTCATCCAAACGGTTTAGCCGCTAAATTGAGCCCGAAAAGAGATAAAGGCTTTAGGCGAAAAATTTTTTTCAAAATATTTTTTAACTTAGGTTCCGCGCATTTTTTTTTGCGGCCAAAAACTAATGCGATAATAGAAGTAAATAAAATAATTAACTGAAGGTTTTTTTTTTTTTTGTGTGTAGATCACGTCTCAAACTCATTCCTATATCTATCTTTTGACTTTATTTTGAGCCGGGCCCATCCGACCTAATGGTTTTTTATCGTTTTTCGCCGTTATCATCTGACCTTCAAAAAAACACAACAAACTTTTACTTCAACTGTTATAATATTGACCAAAAAAAAAATTAGTACATAATCCAACGTTTCTCGGCCAAACCAATGGATATTAGGGCAAAAAGTCATAGGGCAAAAAGTCACTGAAGAACGTTTTCTGTAGATTCTTTCGTTGCGATTTGCTAATTTTTAATGGGTCCCAATCAGATTTTGAGCTGACGACGAACTAACCGTTCGGCCGGCCCGCTATCGGACTCCGAAAAACTACTTTATTTTAAGCGGAAAAAATCTCTGGGAATGTCAAATGTTTCGGAAGCGGTTTTGTTCGCTTTAACCATGGAAGAGTAGAGCAAAAATTCACTTGGACCTTTTTTGTAGTTACATTTCAATTCCTGATTATGAATTTTTCGTCCAGATCCGAGCTAGATCACCAACGGTTCGCCCGCTATAGGGCTTACATAAAAAGTGCCTGCAGGGGGGTGAAAAAATGCCCATGAATTTTTCTCGAATTTTTTTGAGGGTCTTAAAAGTTAAAAAAGTCCGGTTTTCAGACTTTTCTCTCCGGATTCATATTTGTGAAAGGTACCTGCGTGGCCAAAATTCAAGTTTTCCAGCACTTCTAGAACTATGTTAGAATTTGTATATATCAGTCAGTCAGTGGAGTGAGTCAGTCCAGCTTACACACATGCGGGCTGTATATTATATGGGAACTTCGACCTTTCGGGCTCCGCTGAGGGGCTACGCCCCCAGCGCCCCCATGGATGTACGCTTTGCAAATTCGGGGGTAAGAGGGATTTGGTGTGTGATAGGTATAAAATTCGGACAAGGAGCGGTCATGTCAGGTGAAATTCCCTGGGGGTTTAATGGGATTTAAATGTTAAAGGGGGTTAAGACTAATCAGTGGGTTTAATTTACTCAGGTAGGTTATTTGGTCATAACCAGTGATTAATTCCCGGGGGGGGGTCAAGAGATTTGGGTGAGTGGTGAAAATCTACTGTATGCTTGCAAATTCGGGAATAAGAGAGATTTCTGATTAGTAAAATTTTATGACATGAGGTCCATGGCCAGGAAAATTCCCTGGGCGGGGGTTTTAATTGTTAACGGGGGGTTAACAACTTCGAGGGGGTTTTTAAAGTGTTACTCAGGAGGTTATCTGGACATACCAGGAAATCCGGGAGGGGGGTTTAAATGTTTACCTTACCGGGGTGTTAATGAAACAACAAAACAACAACAAAACTAACAAAACAAACTAAACACCAGAACACACAACAAATAAAACAACAAAATCACCACAAAAGAAAAAAGAAAGTAAAACAACAGACAAACAACACCCACCGCACAAACAAACAAACACATAAAAACAAAACCACAAACAAACACTATGAAGACAAACACACACACAGAGTAACATACACACACAAGACAAAAACAGGCAGACACCCCAACAGCAAAAAAACAAAACGACAGGCACATAACCCAACAATACAAACCAAACACCAAAAACACACACAAAAAACAAAAACACAAACAACAACTTAAAACAACCAAAAAACACCCAATCAAACAAAAACAAAACAACACAATCTTGCACACAAAACAAACCACCTCTACCTAAAGGAACAACACCAAACTCAATGTAAACAAAAGAACAAAGACAAACATAAACATAACAATACACAAAAACTCCCACAACAAAGACAAAGACGAGAACATTGAGCTACCAACACCAACAAGAACACCTCGCAACCTAACCAACCGCGTAACATCCCACAACACTACACAAACCCGCAACCCCGCCCATGTGCTATTGACCACCACTTTGGGGTGTTGGCCAAATTCGGGGATAATAAGCGGTAATTCGGAATAGTATTCATACCTATTTTTTGTAATTTTTTTCCAGTTTTTTATCAAAAAGTTTTTACTCTAAGGCCATTTTGTGGCTTAAACGTTAGAGATACGAGGAAAAAAGTGACTGGACCTCTATCTTTGTCGGAAAATTTAATTATTATCTATTCGATTTTGTCATCAAATTTTTTATGCTGCGAGCTTTGGGTTTAGCCAGGACTGAGCTTGGAGTAAAAGAGTCTGCACTGGTCAGTATCTTGAATTGTTTAGTAATAAACATAATAAAAACCGACCTTAAGTGCAGTCTATTTTTTAAAGTTTTGAACAGTTGGGTTTAAATATCATCAGAAGATTATCTAGGCAAGCCAGGAAATTCCCTGGGGGGGGGGGTTAATGTTAACCAGCGGTGGGTTAACACATCAGCGGGGTTATTAATTTTATTTTTATTAAATTTTATTTTTTACTCAGAGGAGGCTTCACCTTACTCAGCAGCTTACATCAGCTTCGATGTGTGAGCTCAGATCTCGAGCTTACAAGCTCTGGTATACCGAGGCTAACAGAAGTGCGTGATTGGAAAGTCCTGCACTCGTCGTCAACTATTGCACATTGTTGAGCTGTTACAAGTATAATGAAAAAACCCTACCACTAAGTCTAATATTTTTAAGTTGTTTTAGAGGGTTTTAATTTGCTCATGGAGTTTCATATAGTCATGTCCAGGAAATTCCCAGGGGGGGTTACCATTACCGGGGTTAGGTCACCAGGGGGTTTAAATTTACTCAGGAGGTTATCTGGGTCATACAAAGGACATTCCATGGGGGGTTAAATTGTTAACCGGATGGGTTAAGACATTCTCGCGGGGTTTAATTTACTCAGGAAGGTTATCTGGTCCATAAACAGGAAATTCCCGGGGGGGAGGTTAAAGAATTTGGTGATTGGTAAAATTTTCGGGACATCGAGGTCATGACTGGAAATTCCCTGTATGGGGGGGATTTAATGCTTACCAGGGGTTAAAGAAATCAGGGGGGTTTAATTTACTTCAGGTGAGGTTATCTGGTTATATCAGGAAATTCCGAAGGTGGGGGAGGGTTCGGGGTATAATATGTTACAAGGGGTTAATGACACACGTGGGGCCTATTTTTAAAAGGGTGTTTGTGTCAGTGAATCATAAATTAAAATTCACTCTAAACCCCCTCATATACATTTTGACGCTATCGCTAACGCTCAGCGCTTCAGCCCAATTCTACGCGATGTGCTCTAGTAGGCGTTAATACTAGTACAGTCGTTTACCGTAGTAATTACAAACTTTTATAATCTGGAACTGTTTTATGAATTGAACAAATTTTTAGTCGGAAATAATCAAAAAACCCCTAAAAATTACTAATTTACGACAAAGATTTTTGTATTAAGAGCGTTTATATCAGGCTTACACGCAAGGATATACGGACAAAAAGGCTGTTTGGCCTTTTTTCTTTTTTATAAGATCGCAATTATTTTTACTGGTTATCAAAAAATATAATATTTAAGGGTACTACACAAAATGGTATTAGCCGCTTATCGAGTCCGAAAAACAAAATTTCATACGTAAAAAATTACAAATTATTTCCATGTAAACAGATGTTTTTTGGCCAGAAACCATTTAAAGGATAGGGCAAAAAGTTACGAACACTTTTTTAGCTAGAAACACGTCCATTTTACTAAAACTTATTATTTGACATCTGTTTTGAGCCACGACCTAACTCGTTTAGCCGCTATCAAACCCGGAAGGTAAATTTTTAAGGCGAAAATTTCCAAATTTTTTCACTTAATAGCATTTTGCGGAACAAAACAAATGGGCAGGATTAGAGTAAAATGTTACTTAACCTTTTTTATAGATCACTTCATTTCCTCTATATCTAAACATTAAACCTTTGATTTATTTTTGCCTCTGACCAATGGTTTTCGCCGCTGATCGACCTCAAAAATCAAACTTTTCCACGTATAAATATTACAAAAGAGACTTGCACATAAATCACGTGTTTTTTTTTTATCTTTTTTTTCCTTCTTTTTTTTTTTTCGGCCGAACCAATGGAGATATAGTGGCAAAAAGTCATCTAGACCTTTTTCTGTAGATCGCGCAATTTGCTAATGTTGATAGGTACCAATCAGATTTTGAGCATACGACCAACGGTTTCGGCCGCTATCGGGCTCGGAAACATTATTTTTAGAGAAAACATCGTCTGGAATGTCCAAAATATTAGAGCGTTTTCTCGCCTTAAAAAATAACCATGGAAGATAGAGCAAAAAAGTCACTAGGACCTTTTTTTGGTAAGTTTCACTTCATTCCTGACCATCTGAATTTTTCGTCAGATCCGAGGCTAGCTCTCTAACGGTTCGCCCCGCTATTCGGGATTACAAAAAAATGTCTGCACGGAGTGCAAGAAATGCGGCAATTTTTTTTAGGGGAATTTTTTTGAGGGGTTTTAAAAGTAAAAAAGGCCGGTTTTTCAGGGACTTTTCCTCCTGGGTCAATATTTGTGAAAGGTACCTGACGTGTTGCCAAATTTCACGTTTCAGCACTTCTAGAAGTATGTTAGAATTTGTATCTATATATCCAGTGAGTCAGTCAGTCAGTTTTCACATGCGGCCCAGTTATAAGTATATTAGACTCGCCTTCGGCTCGCTTGGGGGCTACGCCCCCAAAGTAAAACGCTTGCAAATTCGGGGATAAGCGGAATATCGGTGACTGGTTTAAAGTACCGGAACATTAAGTAAAATGACAAGGGCAATTTTAAAAAATTGACCTTTTTTTCATAGAATTTTTTTCCGGATTCGTTAAAACACTAATTGACATTTGAGGGGTCATTTTGCGGTTAAACCGTTTAGAGAATTTACGACAATAAAAGGTTGACTGGACCTTTCTTGTTGGCAGAATTTAATTAATTCGATTGTGCCCTCAGATCTAGATCTACGACCTATGGTTTAGCCAGAAATGAGCCTCGGGAGAAAAGTTCTGCACGGGTCCAGCTATCTTGAATTGTTTAGTATAAACATAATAAAAAACCGACCTCAGGGCAGTAATTTTAAGTCGAACAGGGGGGTTTAATATCACCAGGAGACTATCTAGTCAAGGGCGAGAAATTCCCTGGGGTGGGTGATTAATGTTAAGGAGGTTAAGACAAGAGGGGGTTTAATTCGTCAGGATATTGTCTGGTCATATGAAAACAAATTCCCAGGGGGGGTTTAAACGTTACCGGGGGATAAGTCTCAGGGGGTTTATTGGTAATACCAGGGATCTTCCCAGGGGGGGGGGGTTAAGAGATTTGGTCGACTGGTAAAATTCGGACATGAGGTCATGGCAGGAAATTCCCTGGGGGGGTTTAATGTTACCAGGGGGGTTAACACATCCAGGGGGTTGAATGTACAGGAGGTTATCAGGTCATACCAGGAAATCCCGGGGGGGGGGGTTAATATTACCGGGGTTTTAATGACACACTTGGGGCCTTTATTTTAGAGAGTACTGCGGAAGTGGTCTTGTGAACATAATAAAAACTAAATATTCCTCTGTCCCTATCTACTATTGACGCTGTAGCAGCTAACGCTCAGCACTCCAGCAGCCAACTCTACCGAAGTCACTGAATCTGAAGCCTTTTCTGTAGATCACGTGATTTCCCTAAATAAAAAAAAAAAAACTCCCGTTTAAACATTTGTTTTGAGTTACGGATACGATACGACTACAACTCCGTTTAAAAGAGGGGAGAAGAGGGGAGCCGCTATCCAAGGAAGCCCGGAATGTAATTTTTATTTTTTAAATAGGGGGGCCGAAAAATGGTCCAATATTTTATTTTATTTTTATTTAGTTGTTTTCACTTTTAATCGGTCATACGGCCGTTTTAGCGAGGTCAAACTAAGGGAAATATAGTCAAAAGTCACTGGACCTTTTTTGTACGTGTCATCTTTATTTCCTAAATAAAAACGAGTTAGTCTTATTTTGACCTCCCGACCAATGGTTTTTCGTTTCGGGCCCTATCGACCCCCAAAAACAAAAGTTTCGCGTAAAAGTTACAAACCAAATTGTACATAATCAACGTTTTTTTTTCTTTTTTTCGTTTTTTCGGGCCAATAACCAATCGAGGATAGAGGCAAAAAAATGATTACTGGAACCTATTCTTTCTGTATGATCCGCGGCGGGCAATTTGCTAATTATGCATGGGTCATAGAAATTTGAGCTACGACCAACGGGTTCGGCCCGCTATCGGGCTATGAAAACATTATTTTTATCGAAAAAAATCTCTGGAATTTTCAAATGTTCGAAGCGTTTTTGGGGGTTTTTGTGGTGTTGGGTCGCGTTAACCCACATGGAAGATAGACGCAAAAAGTCAATTAAGAACCTTTTTTGTAGTATCACTTTCATTCTTGACCATGAATTTTCCGTCAGATCCGAGCAGTGTATGCTCCAACGGTTCGGCGCCGGTTCGCCCGCTATCGGGCTTGACCAAAAAAATGCCTGCAGGGTGAAGATGAAGAATTGGGCGCGATTTTTTGGGAATTTTTTTGAGGGGTTGAAAATGAATAAAAATTTCTCTACTTTTTATTTTTTTTCGGGATTTTCCCTCCCCGGTGGTTTACAACACGTGGAAAGCTGAAAGCTATCTGTGTACCAAATTTCAAGAGTCCTCCTAACAAACTCATACTGGAAGTAGGTTTAGAATAAGTATAACGTGAGTAGTGAGTGCAGTCAGTCAGTCAGTCAAAGTTACCCTCATGGCGGTTGTATATATATTTAGACTAATGCCAACGCAACGAATTTTTAGTTCGTTGTTGTAACCCACATTTCGTAGAATAGTTTTAATTCGACAATGTAACTATTAGAATAGTCATTAAAAGTATAAGACGTTATAAATTGTAGTGCTGTTATTAAAACTTCATTTTTTTTCTTAATGTTTATTGAAGCGTTTGTGGATATAATGTCCAATCAATCTATTATTGCTATTATTATATTAAAAAAAAGGTTGGTGTTAACATTCTAAACTTACTCGTACTTCCAATGTTTATAATAATTCGTAAAATGGCGGTATATTTCAGGAAACTATAATGTCGTTATTATATGATATGAACGCTACACTTAATTACGTGGTTTTATAAATATGTAATCAAGCAATATGTATATTTTGTAATTAGTTCTTGGATTGCTGACAATCTTAAAATATACGTACTTCTATGACTATATAAAACCATATCAACCACAAACTTATTTTTAATTTATGCTTTTAATGTTGTTGTTATTTAGTTTTCATAATTTTGTCCATAAAACCAATATTACCGTTTTTATTGTAACTCGTACCTCTCACACAAATATGGGAAGTTTAAAAGACCATGCGAATTTTTAGTTAAACTATTGCTATGTATGCAACACACATTCTTTTATCTATATTTGAAAATAAAAGGCATATGCTTAACTCCTTTTAAGTTTACAAATTAAAAATTGCTTTGATTACAGTTGTGTTCTGGAAATTAGTCGGTTATTAACGTTCTAAATAAAGCCCTTTTGTGTTGGTTTCTCTGGCTAAAGACGCTTTTCGCATTTGCGGGACAGACTGATAATGCTTCGTTGTTTTTTGGAGGTGCCTTAACAGAAACAGGTCCACACTTCAAAACCAAATCAAACGTATCACGTTTAAAGTCGATGTTCACTTTATAAAAAAACTTGATGCACTAGAATTAATAATGCTACTCGATTTAGACTTTTATTTGAGTTTACAACAGTAAAAGGTTTATTATACGAATAATTATTCAATATACAGCATATCGAAGTACAAGTATCTTTTTTGAAAGTTATAGCTTATAAACAACAAATAATAAACTAGAAGATGTTAATGGTTGTAAACTTCAATTTTATGTATGTTAAAATTTTCATCCAGCAAAATAGTGAAATTATATTGAGTAAAAAAAATTTCGTGTTTTACAATAGATAGGGGAAATTTTTTAAATTTAGTTTTTTCTGTAAAGAACAAAAATGGAACAGAACATGCCCGTGTGTACTTCCAGTAAAAAAAATACAATGTTATATTGAAGCAGAAAATATTCGCACAAGTAATAAATTGTGTAACAGCTCAGATCAATCATAAGTATTAGATATTGCAAGAATCAAGCGTGTATCTATCTTCGCGTGTATCTAAACATGTATCTTTTTCTTTGATTACTGAAGTAGAAATGTATCAGTCAGATATTCGTAAATCGTTTAAAGTTTTTTAAATTTTTTTTATAAATTTTTCTTTATTCATTAAAATATGGTTTTACTCTCCCTTTGTTTTAAACATTGAAAAATATATTCTCTCTTAAAGTTTAATCTTTCTGGCGTTTACATTTAGTAAATGAACCGAAAGTTACAACTTGAGTAAACATAAAATTACGGGCTTGGGGGTTTAGTGTAAATAAATTAATTTTGAAAACAAAAAATATAATTTCTCCAAAAAGCCCCCAGGATATGTAATGCTACAAAAACGAGAATAACGACAGAAAAAAAAATCTATTTTCATGCTTAATATTCCCCCCCAAAAAAAAAATTGCACATTCCAATGGGCTAGTCGTTTTATAAGTTAATAAATCAGAATAAGTATAATAATGTAACAGAACTAATTTTTATACATAAGTTTTTGTGATTGTCCCGAAGCGCCTTAATGTTTTTTTGATGAAACGTCTTAAATTGGTTTGGGGCTCGGAGTCACTATGAAAAAGTGAAACGCCCGGTAAACTTTAAAGTCCCCGTCGTGGGTCCCCCGCCGGGACCCGCACGGATAAACAGAAAAATGTGGGCCCCCAGGGGAAAGAAAATAACTTGTTTTTGTGAAAATGTGGAGGTTTGATTGTCTTTTACAAAATACAAAAAAAAAGGAAAATAATTGTAAATGATATTTTTATCGTAAACTATGATTTTAATTGTTAGATTGCCCAAAAATTAGAAATGAGTTTATGGTTAGTCAACTATTTACAAATGTTAAAATTTTTTAAATAAAATTTTTGTTTTAAATCACTCTGAATCTGTAATTAGGCGATTGAGAAGAAAAAGGCTATTGCAGTAAACATTTAAAATAAAAAATTATAATTAACTTCATAACGGTGCGAAAAAAAAACGAACTAAACGCAATCCAGCGCGGAGTTAGAATTAATGTGTTTTGCAAGAATTTAAAATTCCAAATTTTTGTAAAATTTTTTTCAATTTACCTTTCAATAACAAATTTTAATTAATTTAAAAAGTACAAAGTTTTATAAACAAAATATATTTCTATATTAAAAAATTTGTGCAATTTTATTTTTTTTAATTTCCCTTTTTCCCATTGTGTTTAAAAAATATTCTATAATAAAAATTTTTCCGAGAAAAAGACGTTGTCCGTAAAAAATGCCCTAAAACCCACTTTACAGGGGAACCCCTAATTTTTTTTTAAAGAAAATAATATAAAGGAAAAAAAAAAAAACCAATATATTTTTAAAAAAGAAATTTAATCGTTCAAAGCGCAACTCGAGAATAAGGTTAACCAAAAATTCGGCTGATTTTTTTTTACATAAAATACTCAAAATTCTTGAGCTTTTTTGACTTTTGATAAAGGCTTTTAAAAAGGGGGGATTAAAAAAAACAAAAGGAAAGAACCCCTTTAAAACACCCAAAAGATCCATTAATTTTTAGATTTTCATTCCAAAGCAAAAAAGACTTATGTCCAACCAAAAAAAATTTAAAAAGACAAAATTTTTAAATCTGGCATGAAATTAAGCGATGTTCCCCCTACTTATTTGAAATTACTTCCCAACCATGGGTAACAGCCCAGTAGTAAATTAAAAATGGTCCACTATTTGGGGGTTTTTCTAAAAAGGCTGAAGGGTGGAAGGGTGGCGCCTGCTGTTAGGAACAATTTATTTGGGAAATTTCAGGGTATCAAAAAAAAATTGTTGGGGGAATTTCTTTTTTTTTCCCAATTTTGGTTTTCTTAAAAATAAAACTTTTCTATGGGTTTTCCCCAAAAAAAAGTTTTTTTAAATCCAAAAAAAATCAAGAATCCCATTGTGTTATGTGGACATTTTGGTATTTCTACCAACACCAATTTATACCCTAGCCTATGGATTTATTTAAAAGGGAAAGAATTAGTTTTTGGGTTTTAAAAAAGTTAACATTTTTAATACTTTTAAATCTACAGTTAAAGCTCTTTCATAAAATTTAATCACTCCCTTATCGAATTTGGATTTTAAAAATACAACAAATTTTAAATTTTTGGTTTGGCAACAAGTATAATAGTGAAATTTTTTACAAAATATCAAATTTGAATCTGCGTGAAATTTTTTAAGCATCTGTGGACACATCAAAAATATTCACGTCACTCGGGTTGGAAAGTAAGCTAACAAAGACGGGAAAATTCACAGTCACTGATTTTTTTTTACACTCTAACGTATCAAAGATTTTGTTCAATTGTGGGAAAACCCCAAAAAATATTGCAATCTTTGAAACCTGTACCCTAAACCGGGGGGTACTTTGCAAACCCCTTTTAGGGGTTAAAATAAATATTATCTAAAAAAAAATTTTCCCCTTTTTAAAAATTAAAAAATTCTGGTTTTTTTTTAATTTTATACATCCAGGAAACCCTTTCCCCACTCAAAAATTTCTTTTTAAATTTTTTTAAAAATTTTTTTTTTGTTTTTTTTTAAAATTTTGGGGAAAGTTTACCTAGGGCGGGGTTTCTTTGCACCCCCCTAAAAAAATTTTTTACTTTTTATGAAAAAATTTTTTGGTGCAAGAAAAACCCCATTAAAAAATCCCTTTAAAAAAATTTTTTGGAACCATGAATACTTATATGTTTTAAATTTTTTTTATCCCGAAAGGGGGAAAAAAAACAAAAACTTTGTTTTCGTTTACAAAAATGTATTTAAATGGGAAAAAGACGTACAAAATGCAAACTTAGAATTCTGACGTTAAAAACCCAATAAATACTTTCAGGGGGGAGTTCAAAAACATTTATAACATACTTATTTTCACAATTAATAATGCTTTTTCTTTAAAAAAAAATCCATTTTCCCCAAAAATTTTCTTGAAACCGGAAATGCAAAAAAATTTTTTTTTTTGCCCAAAAAAATTTTGGGGGGGGATTTTTAGTTCCCCGCAATTTTTTTCCCCTCAAAAATTAAAAAAAAATTTTTTTAAAAAGGCCATTCCCCTTGCCCAGGGACTTAAACATTTCATTACAAAAGCTCCATTTTCATCAACGTTTTAAAAGGGTCCCGGGGAAAAAATTTTTTTTTCGAGTTAACAAAAACAAATGAATCACTTTAATAGGGGGTTTTTTAAAGGGTTCAGTCCCGATTTTTTTGTTAGAAAAGCCCTTTTTTTTTTGCCCCAAATTTAAATTTCCCCAATTTCTTTTTTTTCCTATAGGATCCCTCATCGTCGGAGGGGCTTTTTAAAAAAAACCCCCTTTTTATGGGTATTATTTGGGTATCATACTATCCCTTGGAAAAATTTGGCTGAACGATTTTTTTCCTTTAGTTAAACAAATCTTTGTGGGGGCCTTACCGTTTCTTGGTGTTTTTTGGGGGCATCAAGATTGTGGGTGTTTAAAAATAGCATTATCGCTATTAAAGGGGATTGGGATGGAAATGTTTCTTCGTGAGATAAAAATTTTT
>NW_025787143.1:0-2500 GCF_021130785.1 Homalodisca vitripennis
TTTTAATAACACATTTTGCTTCTAAAGTATCAGAGTTTTTGAAGATTCTCTCTATTCTCTTAACTTTTTAATTATTAACATTATTTTTTTAACGGTCTATATTGTACCGCAATGGCACCTTAATCAGTAATATATTTTTTCTCGAACAATATTCTAAATCTAAAAAAATATGTCTTCAATTTAATACAGCAAGTCAGTTTTCGATAAGATTTTTTTCTTAGGAATATATTATTATACCCCCTTCCAAATATTACAACACTACTTTGACTTATATAAAGGGGGCCAGAATTTACTAAGTTATAAAAGGTGAAAAAAACTAATGTTATCATATAATTTCGACGATAAGTAGTTAAGGAAATAATTTAAGACTTTTAAATTAAGATTTGTGAATTTCTCAAATAATATTATTGCAATATATACGCACATACTACTTTTGCTAGCACCATGTATGTACTAAAAAATTCCCTTAACTGTCCTAGATATTTCTAGTGTATTTCTGTTATTTAGCCTATATAACATTTATTGGTTTTTATTTATTAATTCCAGTCCGTAGAAGCTAATTTTCCGAATTTTCTTTTCATTGTTTGTACAATATTGTATTTCTATCTTTTCCCTGAATTCAAAAATACACTATTATTTTAGTTTTATATGGATTTTCGATGGTTATATAATAAAAACAAGCACGATGTTTAGATATATCATCCAAAGGTTTGGAATGCCTTCCCCAAAACAACTACTTCATTGATCCCGTTCCCGGTTTATGGCGAAACTGAAAGAAAATATATCTTAAGGGGTTAGCCGAGGAGGTCCGATTGAGATGCTGTGGGCGGGGACATAGCAGAGGAAGAATGTGATTTTGGGGTGTGTGATAAATGTTAGGACTTATTAGAAAATAAAGTTATAATAACTACCTTAGTTTTATTTGTATATTAATGGTATAATTGTATTTTATATGTTTTCGAATTACAGAAGGGGTTTAAAAATTTATTAATTTGTTGAGTTTTCATTTTTACTTGTTAAAATATATTCGTTTATCCACATTGTTTAAATGTAATTATTTCTCCAATTTAATTTAATTTTTTTTACATTGCACAGTTTAAGTGTAAGAAACGGCCATTCAGCCCTAATTTTTGCCTGTATAAATAAGAATTTTTCATTTTTTTTCATTTTGAACAAAAAATGAACTATTTTATTCCTTGTACACTTTTTAAGACGTTTTCAAATTTTTCTTAAAACTAATTTTTTTAATTATATATGTTTATATAATGTCTATATGTTTTAATAAAGTATTTACGGATGAGTATATCTAGATAGTAAAATTTAACTACTATAATTAAGATTATAACAATTACCCAAATAAAAAAAAGGGAAAGTCCTGTTTTATTGATTTTTGACGTTTTTATCTCAATGGTCAATCGTCAGTGGTATTACTGGAAGTATTAAAATAACTACCATAGAACTACCTTAAAAAAAAAAAATGGTGTTTAAAATTTAATTTCGGCTATCATATTTTTTTAATGGTCGATGGAAGACGATCTCAAGGTTGAGATGAAATTTAAAAATTATAGAATGCGCCATTTAGCTCCTAATTAACGATTTCGTTTAAGAAAGTCATAGGTGATAATTAATCGTTTTTAACTGTATTGTATAAGCCACATATGTGCCGCAAACAAAGGGTAATAAATAAATTGTAATGGTTATACTTTTTTTTAATGGACATATGTATGAAAATATTAACCATTCAATATTAAAAAATATAAAGCTAAGTTATTATAGAAGAAACCCGACAAGTTTAAGTCATGAAAATGTGTTAATTTTAACAAAGCCATGATATACCACGTTATTCATATAACGCTTCATCAAAAAATGACTTTAGTTCGTAATAAATAGAACAATGAAGGCGTGAAATGAAAGCATTAGGTACTGTAAAAAAGTCCGTTCACACAAAGACTCTAACTGGATGCACTGAGATTTATTTTTCAATATTTTGATTGACACTGTCATTGACGTTTCTAGTTATATTATAAGTAAAAGCACTAATTTACTGTTTAATTTTGTCATACTGTAGCTAGAGTCATAGCTAACTCGTTCTGCTCAAGTATTCAGACCAAGCTATGTACAGAGAGGAAAGATTGGAAGTATTTTTAATTACTTATATTAATTTCTTTAGGAAGTGTAAGTGTAGTAACAACCCCAAAATTTAAGATGAAACCACAAAAACATCGCGTTTTTACGTTAACTCATTTCGTAAGTATTTATTATTTTTTATCTGCTTATAAATCTGACAAATCTGTATGGATGGATTCTATTGCATTATTTCACTAACGGAAATTTAAGAACCAGTTTACTAGTTTAAGAATAATTTTTCAAAATCACTCTCGTATGAATTACGTTGCTATTCATAGAAAAAAGTGATGTCAAGATTTGTGATATAGTTTAAGTCATTGGAATGTTTATGGCTGGATTAGACTGTTTCTAAAAAAATAGAGAAATTTCGGAT
>NW_025787144.1:0-14941 GCF_021130785.1 Homalodisca vitripennis
AACGACCCGTTAGATAAAGATTACGACGAGTTAGTACAGCTTCTTAAGGATTTTATCGACCCGCAACCAAGCCAGTGGGCCTTGCAGCATAAATTTATTTCACGGACTCAACAAGAACATGAATCAGTTAGTGAGTTCTCTGTGGCTCTCAAGAAGATGACAATTAACTGTAACTTCAATTGTGGTTGCGGTAAATCAGTTGTAGACTTATTTCTCAAGTTACAGTTTATTCGTGGATTGAAAGACATAGATATTCGGACTAAATTACTCCAAGACCGCGAGAAACACACCTATCAGGACATTGTGAACATAGCTTCGGCTACAGAGCTTGCCAAAGCAGAAAGTATGACTGTTAGCCGAACACGTACTGAACACATTGAATTAAATCAGGTTCAGCAAAGACATTCAAATGAAGAAAAACACATCTAAGAGAGTCTCACCTCGGCCAAAACCTCTACTTAGTCCACGTTCAACAAATTCAGCTATTGAAAAGCTCAAAGGAAAATGCTATCGTTGTGGTTCACCCTCCCATCGTGCTAATAGCTGCAGATTCATAGATGCAACTTGTCGAAAATGTGGAAAAGTTGGACACATAGCTAGTGTTTGTTTGCAAAGTAAATCTCAATTACAAATGAAACCTGGACAACATCAAACTGAAAACAAAAGTGACTTGAATAGTGAGAATGAATATGAGATTAATGTAATTAGTGACAGAAATAATGACAAATTTATGGTTAACATCAACATCGAAGGCAGGACATTAACCATGGAATTAGACACTGGTGCAGCTCTTAGTACATGTCTTACAACGAGTTTAAAAAGCTTGCCATCCCACAGAAAATATTTTCTACTAACATTGAACTTCGAACTTATACAGGAGAAACCATAAAACAGAAAGGAGTAACATTTGTTAAATGCACGTACAAGACTCAGAAGTTTGTTGGAAACTTTACCTAATTGATCAAAACGTTGACGCCATATTCGGAAGGACTGGTTGAGAGAAGTTAAATTAGATTGGGGTGAGATTAAAAGTCTTACAACGAGTCAGACTTCAAATCTAGGAAACTTGTTAAGTGAATTTAGTGACTTATTTGATGGAAAAATTGGTGTTATACCTGAATATCTGGGACATTTTAGACTTACTGATGGCGCGACGCCAATATTTGTAAAACCAAGACAAGTACCGTTTTCCCTAAGAAGTAAAGTAGAAAATGAACTTACGAGACTAGAAGAATGTGGAATCATAACGAAAGTAGATCATTCAGACTGGGGAACACCCATCGTACCTGTTGTCAAGCCGAACGGTCAAACACGGATTTGTGCTGACTATAAAGTGACTTTAAACAAAGTGATCAAAGACGAAAACCATCCATTACCCAGGATTGAAGAAATCTTCTCTCAAATGAACGGAGGAAAATTATTTTGTACCTTGGATATTTCTAATGCTTACCTCCACATGAAAATGGACGAAGAAAGTGCACACATGCAGACACTCAGCACCCATAAAGGTATGTACAAAGTAAATCGTTTGATGTTTGGGGTGAAGGTAGCACCATCTCTCTGGCAACAATTCATGGACAAAACCTTGCAGGGACTTTCTGGTGTACAATGTTTCTTTGACGATATTATCGTTCAGGGTAAAACAGCTGAAGAATTATTGGCTAGATTACGTAAAGTTCTAGAACGATTAAGAAACAATAACTTAAAGATGAACCGAGATAAATGCAAGTTTTTTCAAACGAGTATCCAATATCTTGGGCATGTCATTGATGCTCAAGGACTTCACAAAACCAAAGACAAAGTCTTGTCTATCATGAACAGCAAAAGACAGGAAAACATAAGTGAACTTAGAACATTTCTCGGTCTGGCAAACTATTACAACAAGTTCATCAAAGATTTAGCAACAATCCTCCACCCACTCAATAATTTACTGAAGAAAGGCAACCGTTATGTGTGGACTTCAAAATGTGAAGAAAGCTTTCAGAAGGTTAAGTCGGAAATAACCAGTAACAATGTACTTGTCCACTACAATCCAGAACTCCCATTAGTACTTGCAACCGATGCGTCTCCAGTGGGCCTTGGAGCCTGTCTTTCACATCGATACAGCGATGGAAGTGAGAGGCCAATTAGTTTTGCCTCACGCACTTTGACCAAATGTGAACAAAAATATAGTCAAATTGATAAGGAAGCAACAGGTATTTACTGGGGACTCAAGAAATTTTTTCCCTTACTGCTACGGGCCGAAAGTTCATTGTAGTGACTGACCAGAAAACGATAGTGTCAATATTCAGTCGCCACCAAAACCCTTCCAACAATATCTGCTACAAGACTGTTCAATTATGCACACTTTTTATCAGGTTTTGACTACTCAATTGAATATAGAAGAACCTCTGACCATTCCAACGTTGACTTTTTGTCTCGCTTTCCTACTGAACATAGCACTACCAAACTATGTGGACGATTGCAGCCTTTTTCAACTTAAATCAACTTGATTCATTGCAGATTGACAGTATGCTTATATCCAGAAACAACTGCTCAAGATAAATATTTATACAACCAGTACTACATGCCCTTGAAACAGGAGAGAACGGTCGAACCTTTTGGTTTCCACGACAACGAAACCTAACAACTACAACAAAAATGGTATGCATATTCAAGGGGCTACAGGATACTGATTCCAGAAGCTTTACAACACTCAGTGTTAAATGAACTACATGTTTGGACAACTAGGCATGGAGGAAAGATGAAAATCCTTGCTAGAATTAGTTTTTGCATGTCGGAAAAGTATTTACATGAGATATTGAGCAAATGGTATGGGGGGGGCGTACATGTAAACAATGTCGACTAAAACAAAATCAACCTGCACAAAAGGACCGAATCATCCATGGCTGACGCCCTTCAGGACCATGGTAGAGATTACACATAGATTTTGCTGGGCCCGGATACAAAGGTCAATGGTATTCTCATTGTTGCGGACGCCTTTACCAGTTGTGTTGAAGTAAATCCCTAGCTAACAACAACGTCAGCAGAATGGTGTATGAAGGAGCAAAGAAAAATGTTTTCTACATTCGGCCTTCCTTTGGTCTTAGTTTCGCGAGACAATTGAAGCCAATTTTACATCTACAATATTTCGCCTGTTTCTTATCTGCTAATGGTGTTGTACACAAAACTACAGCTCCCTACCTTCCTTCGTCTAATGGACAAGCTGAGCGTTATGTCGCAAAACACATAAAAAAATGCACAGAGGGCAATGGAAGATGAGGGGGGAAAGATTGAGCTAAAATTATATAGGCTCTTTGAAGCAACTTCGACAATTCTCCAAACACAACTGGATCAAACTCATACAACTTAATGTTTGGAAGAAGTGTTCGAACTCACTTTGAAGCCTATTACTACCAGAATAGCAAAAATGCACAAGAAGTTACACGTGAATCGATCGCAGACAATTTTTCAGGTGGGAGACAGAGTACAAGGCTCGAGATTACTCCAACCTCAAGATACAAAGTAGGAGTTTTGGAACAATTATGGAAAAAAGAAAGTTCGAGCTACTGTACAAAGTTTAAAATGGACGATTGAAGTGTTTGGAGGAGGCATGTTGACCAGCTATTGAAATGTGAAGTTATAGGGGGGGGAGAATTGATAGCATATGAATTGATTTAATTTTGTCTTTTATAATTAATCCATCAGATGTTTTTTTTTGTTTATGTTTTAAAAAAATGTGGTTCTGAAAATACAATTCAATGTTATGGCAGATTACAGTTTATTTCATATTTTTATAAGTTTATGTAATTTAACAAAACCGAATGACACAACGTAATGGTTATGTCAGCCAAGTTTTGGATAAAGAGGATTATAAATGTAGTTATTATTTTCCACTGAAATATTTAGTCTTTATTTCCACTCACTGAAAATGATTACACTGAAATAGACAGAGGCTGTGAAATAACTTTTAGGTAACTTCAGCTGGGTAATAACAAATCCCAGAGAGGACAAGTAGGTATGGTGGAGGTGGCCAGCCGTATTGAGGTTTATCTGGAGAGGATCCTTAAATGTGTTAACTTTACCTTTTAAACACTTAAACCCTTGGTCTGAGTTGTTGGAAACCAACTTCTCATCTTGTTTTTAATTACAAAAAATAAAACTAGGTTGCACAATTGTATTACGCCAAATCATCGCAGGAATATCTTCGAATTGGGATGTTAAATCTAACAAAAATTCCCTAAACCCCGTTACAAACGTATTATTAAAATAAGTTTGAAATGTAAATAAAGTGGGGAGTTTATTAAATTTAGTCCTATATCTGCGTACTTGTTAATGGGAGACAGGTGCCGCAATATCGAATGAAAAATCAAATGGTTTTAATATTATTTTTCTTTCGTATATCCTGCTTCAAAGAATCAAAGAAATTTATTTGCAATAAACAATTTAACAATCTTGGGTCCCCTAAACAAATTACAGATAACTACAAATTACAGAATAGCTAATATAAATGTTTGTTACTAATAACAAAAAGAAAAAATCGTTTTAAAGCGCGCATTTTTAGCGTTCGAGTTTGCTTTCGAGCCATTACCAATGGAATGCACAACCAGAACTACGGATATAAGTAAGTATACTGCAGAAACGTAGTGCCTGAATTAAACCATAATTGTAATAATAGTACATGATCAACATTCACGACCATCTACAAACTAATTCCATTGAAATGTATTACAATATGTCAACCATAGTTCAATACCAATGATAATCAATAAAATTGCCTGTCAACACCAACCCATCACAACGCGCGGCGCGCGCGCACACACAATCACACACACACACACACACACACACTTTTATTCTGTAACGAATATAAATCCCAACCTCATTCACAGGTACAATTATATTGGAAAAGTTATAGCATATTATAATCTAGTTTCTCCTAAGCCTAAACGTTTCACTAGTCTATTCATCCAATATTTTCCATTTCAAGCAGCCAAATCAAGTATGTAAGGCTTAGCAAATGTAAAAGTTCTTAAATTTTAGCGGGACGCAGGAATAATGTAACTCACAGCGAATTTTTTCCCCGTGATTGTATTACAAAAAATTTATATTTTTTCCAATATAAATTGACAGTTTATATTTATCTTAAATTTTCTAAAATGTATATGCACGATTTTTTGTGTTGTTTTCTCTGTTTTAAACCGAATCAGATAAGTAGTCATTTTTGTTGAATGATTGTTTAATTTTAAAAGTTTTTTTGGAGTTTATTTAAAGTTATTGTATCTGTATAGTAAAAAGGTTATCAGGAATGTTGTGGCACGCCCACCATTATTGATATTAATACTTCTTCTTTGCAAGATATTATGCACCCGATTTTACGAATCGACTTATAGGCCTGTACCCTCATACCTCGACCCGCATGACCGCATCAAGGATTCAAACAATCGACTTATTGAATTAGCTTGAGAATTGTGCTGAACCCGGAAGGGTATTTCTTAAGTAATAGAGCTTTCGCCAGGGATACAAGCGTTTAATGTTTTTACCAATTTGTTTATTTTTTGGTTATTGTAATTCCCCATTTAATTAAATTTGTGGTCCTATAGTTGATGCCCAAATAATTTGTTTCCGATAGCCACTTTTAAACTTTGACATATTTGGGAGGTCGATCAGGAATATTATGAGAGGAATGAAAGTTTATTACGAGGGTTTTTTTTAGAATTTGTTATAGATTAATTTTCTTTCGTGGTGCCCCATCTAAGCATTACATTATAATCAGAAGAGATGAGGAATTCTGCCAGATAGAAGTCCTTGTGAGCCACCATGAGTGCTGTGTCATCAAGCGTACATAAACAAATGTCCATGGGACATTTTTTGTTTTGAAAAGACTTATTAACATATAGTATTAAATAGATATTGGGGCCAGAACAACTACCTTGTGGGACTCCTTGAGTTAGCCTACTCTGTATGAGCTATAATTTATTGAAAATTTTAACAGAAAAGTAGTGGCTTAAGTTTAATCATTTATTTATTTCGTGGCCTGTTATTTTTTAAGTGATAGATGTTTAATTTGCCTTAAAGCCTCTGCCAAAGAAACTGAAAGACATTTGTTATTTGAAAGATACTGATTTTTAATTGCGCGATTTGAGAACTCTCGATCACGTCCAGGTAGGCTACCACGGGTTAATCCCTCCAGCCTAATAGTCACCAGCCTCAACAGGTGCTACCGCGCTGTGTGGGGCGGGGCATCACTCTCAACACTTCGTTGAATTTCACTGCAGCTTGCTGTCAACGATACGACATGCAAGGTCACCCGTCTGTTGAACGCCAGATCGCTGCTAATCGCAGAGGGGTTATTTCTGGTCATTGGTGATAAGAGACCTATGCTTACTTTATTACTTCTAAAACCAATACATTTTATTCAGTTTTTTTAAGACCAGGAAATTTACAAATCTATCGTAAAAGTCCTACACATTACTAAAAACGATAGCTATGGAAGGATTTGATTCAATTTAATTTCGAGTTTAAAAAACAACGTTAACTGGAGCTAAACTTATAATTCCAACATTAGTAAAAGCCGTTATTCAGGCGTCTAGTGAAATTAATTATAAAAATTGATATTATAATTCTTTAAATGGGTGTAGATAAAGCGAGAGAAGATGGCATGGATAATTACGAACGTTGTTCAAGTTTCTTTTTACAAAGAAAATATTTACCTTTCTTTCCTGCTGATGGGAAATGAAATGCAATTTGTGACCTATTTCCATCGCCAGTCCCTGGTTATTGGTAAATATTACATTTTATTAGTACCGGATCAATTAAAACAAACTATAAAAATTGGGACGATAACTGAAAATACCGAAAGAAACTTACTAACTAGATTATAAGGAATGCCCGTAACGAAGAGGATTATCTTTCATTCACCCATCGTTTATTACGTTCATAAACAATACAGCCTCCACGGTTATTATGAATTTTCAATACGATTCGTCTCAATTATAATTTTTTTAAAACGCTTTATACTTTTCCCAATAAAACTAGAATTTTTATATAGCCTCCTCGATGTGTAATCTTATTTTATAATATTTGAAAAAGCATTGAATTTAAAACTTTAAAAAAGACTGTAGCCACCTAATCAGACTTTGTTGATTTTCAAAATTTAAATAGTAAAATAATAAATAATAAAGACGTTTTTTTCCCCGAAAACGTTTAGGCCAATAATTTTAAAACGTCATAGGCGAAGAAAAATCTATTCTTGGCATGAATGAAAAATAAACAGTACTAAAAGAGTTATAAAAATAGAAATTAAAATGGGAATTTTATAAAGGAGTGCCTTCCAAGTTGAATGTTAATATCCACGTTCAGAGTAGATTTATGACTTGGACTCAGTACTGGATAATGATTTATACCCAATAAGAAAAAAAAATACATCATATGTTTAGGTTCCTAAACCAAGATCGTCGAGTAAAAATTAAAGTTAAACTGATTTAGCTAAAGAATTTGGAATAATTGTTAAGCGTGATTTTATTACAGTTGAGTTGACGGAAAAACGCGATTAGGAAATCTCATTCCAGCTGTAACTAAAAAATGCTGTCACTGCGTATACAAGAAATCCCATCCTGAATACAGATGAGTCGTGAAAGCAATTCATTTTGTAAAAGTTTGAGTAAATAGAGTCGTATCTTAACCACAATGGTCCGGGAGAGTGCCCTATTATTTGCGTCTACACGTAAAAATAACCATCCAGTTTTGGTATTTAGCTTTATACATCCCTGTTGTCACCTGATTATATGATAAAGCTTGAACCCACATCGATTCTAACATCATAGCATTTTGCTTAAAAAGTCATCATACTCTCATTACAAAAATAGAATAATATGGTATGGCAACTTTAACTTTTTATACCTAATATTAAGCATCTTGATGGACCATAATGTCCTTCTTTTTATACGGTACTAGCGGGCCCGGCGCGCTTTGCAGCGCATTTCAAAATAATTTTTTGTCAAAAGTTTGCCCGCGGCTTCGCAACGCAATTTTCCCGTTGAAAAACATTACACTAAATTCACTTATTCTTTTTCTATCACATTCTAAACATTGCTGAGATAGATAGATAGTCGTTCCATCGTGAGCCTCTTGGGCGTATTATGAAGGTATGCTTACCATATTCCTGCCTCAATCTAGCTGTTACCCACGACTTCGCACGCAAATCTTAAGAACCGAAGTCCTTATATTACTTAGTAAATTTTTATTTTTTACTATAATAAAATTTTAGATTAAATTAGTTTATAACTCCGATGCCCACGATTGAGCTTGCTTTGTTTGTCTCGATCGAGAGAATATGTACACACGGAGTTTTTGAGAACCATACTTCTGTCAAAAAAAAACAACTAAGGTTGATTTATATAACATTCTTTAGATATTTGTAGCCAACGTGAAGGATAGTAAATTATGATATCTGCATTACTCTTCTGATCCAGCATGAGCATGGTTTTTATTAAATAACACTATTGCAGTTAAAGGTGAATTTTTTAACGTCAAATTTTGAATTGTATTATCTGGATAGTTAAGTCTATGTTTAACAGTGTATGGCAAAAACAGTTTAAACAAAATTTAGTCCGTTTCTCTTAAGTCTTACTCTATGCTCTGTTTAAAACTATAAGGTGTAATATATGTTTACCGAAAGAACAGCTGATTAAAAATTTGAAAAGACGTTAACATATGTTTGCTGTCAATGCATTTTATTATATGGGTATATTCTGTAACCAGTGGGTGTCGGAATCCATTGAATCGGGAAAGGGAAGGGCCATAGCTTATAAACCTTTCTCCGTGGAAAAATACATATACGTACAAATTTTCATCATGATCGTCCCAATAGTTCACGATTCCATAAAAGGACAAACATACAAACATTCATTTTTATATATATATAGATGATCGAAATAAAATTAACTCATCATCATATGTACTTTTCTTAATCATGACTTTACCAAGGTGGTCCTTTCTGGAAATGTCTTTAAAGTTGGGTTCACAATCTAACATGCGCAGTGTGTACCACTAAAGTTCACAATGGTTTAATAGGCAATTTTTAACTCTACGACCAGTTTTTATGGTCTACTTATTTAAACCTATATATTTAAGAACATAAAACAATAGAGGTGAAGGAAATCTCTTCGAAACATTAAAATTAGAATACGAATAACTATAGATGTTACAAACTTGGTATTTACAAATCGATTCGAATCTGCCTATCGGCTAAATTAGACCTCTTAATAATCTAAAGATGGTTCCATACTAACACCTTATTGGTAGAAACATATCAAAACTTGGGGAAAAAATTTTATTCACCTCTAAATAACCATTTTTGTTTTATATTTTATTCTTCAAAATTAAAATTCAAATATTGCCTGTATATTTAAAAACTATGCGACCTATCCCCTCGCCATCAAAGTAAACACATTGAGGTGGAGTTTTATAAAAATCCCTACAGAGTTTTCTTTAATCAGAGCACACGAGCAATTTGTGCATTTTCTTCTTCTCGTGTTACAACATTACAATAAATTATAGTTATAGCGACTTGGAATGTGTGGGGGGGGATATTAATATATTCCAGAGTAATTAATATTTAAAATTATCAAATAATACATCCAAGACGTTTATAAAAAATATTTTTTTGATTAGTAAGCACCTAGTGAATATCAATTACAACAATGTATTAATAACAACAGAAATTTGTTTAACAATATTAAATATTATCGTGGTTTTGTCATAAAATAAAAAAATCACAGTTATCCGAAAAAATAAAGCAAACAATAAATATGGATTTATTATTAAAAAAAAAACTAAACTAAAAAACTAAACAAAAACTGGCATAATTAATAAGTTTCAAACAACAAGCAACGTTTCAGAATTTATAATTATATATCACTCTCTATTTTTCTTCAACGAGAGAAGAATAGCTTCCACAAAGAATTGACAAAAAACCTTTAGGTAAAATTTTAAAAATAACTTCTAACTAAACTAAAAACTTGTCCTTTGGCAATGAAATAAAAATATTAAATAAAAAATAATCAACAAAAAACAACAAACTAAAAATCAGAGGTCAAGGAGCACAGAGGCCCTCTTCTAAAATAAAATAATATAAAATTTTTTAAAAAATAAAAAATGGAAATACACCTTTAGGAAATAAACTAAAAAAAATAAAAATTTTTACTTTCTTTCTAAGCATCACTCATAATTCAAAATACAAATTACAAAATTAAAATAAAAACAACTTATCCTCTTAACTATTATTTTTTTCCCCCATTCTCTTTCCAAATTTTTTTTACATATTTGCAAAACCTTAACTTTCAAGGTCTCTTCAATTCAGATTACAAACTTCTCCCTCTACTAAAAAAACCATTTATTAAAAAGTTTCAATTAATTTATCCAATTAAAAATTCAACAAAAAAACAGTTTACCAGTTAAATATTATAAAATACTACTGTTACCTAATCTCAAAACCCCGAACAACCCCCCCGAAACCCAAAACTAACCTAACCCCCAACAGTATCACAATCCCCCCCCCCTCCAGTGCCCCCCCATACACAATACATCAACACAGTTCAACATCTCACAAGAACCCCCACCACCACACATCCCTCGAGCAAAAGATAATTCACCAGCAATGCCTAACTCAGATATATTTATTCTAGACTTTAAAAAAATACTATTATATTTCGAGAATAAGTTATCCAGATTGCTCTTTATTTTTCCTTCCTTTAATTTTCCCCACACCAAATCCCTGGCCACAAAATATCCCACCGGTAAACCACCCAAACGCCCCCCCCCCCCGGAACGGCCGCACTGTAACAAACCAAACACCCCAAATCACCACCCCACACGCAAAAAAACACCACAAATAAAAAACCAAAATGAAGAAGTAGCGAAAAAAAAGAGCGGGCGCGGGGGGGGGGGGGGGGGGCGGGATCGGGGGGGCGGGGCGCTTAAAAATTTAAATCAATTACATTCCCTTTCCATTCCAATTCGCATCGAACTTTGCAAGGACATCCGCGGTGTTCTCATCATTGGTCCCCACCAGCAATGGTCCAGTAATCAAACAAGGAGAAAACAAAACTTCGCACCAAGACAAAAGTTACTAAATCAATTCACAAGCAAGAGGAGAAGTCAAACACCAAACCTTTCAACCTGCCTCCCTAACAAATTAAAACTACCAGTACTAACTTGCCAAAGGATTCACAAATGTTTCGTTTTTTTTACCCTGACTACTTTTCACATAATCTAAATCTAAAATTAAATCCCAATATTTCGTTCCCAAAATTTTAATTTAATGTAAGTATTAATTAAAAGAAATAAAATCAATGTAGCTTTAATAAAAAACGCTGACAATAGTTTAAAAGTGGCTGCTTTTTAAAGATAAGAACAATGTTTATCATTAAAGCAGATTATATTTACTTATCAACTAAATTAAAGAAATGAATTTGTTCCAAAATATCCTTGACTTGGTAATAATAACTAGTTTACCAAACCCCCTCATCAAAATGAAACCCGAGATCATCCAAACTAACCCTTTGTAAAAAAAAAAAATTAAACTATTCATGAGCTTGCTCTCGCCTGTCGAGATACTCATTAGTCCGGTATATGGAAAGTTATCTTAAGTTAAATGACGCCTCATATAAGTTACATTCACGAGAGGGTGCAAGAAGAGATGAATAGATCTGCATAGCATTACTGTAGCATACTCTGTGCGTAATACTAGGGAGGGGGGTTAGGAGAGATGTCGCTAAGATAGGAGCTATGGGGGGGGAGGATCTGTAAGAATTGGGGTGTGGGGTGTAGGTTTATTTATATGTGTGATGTGGTTGTTTTTGAAAAAGATTGGTATATTAGTTGGGATGGAGTAAAATAATTTTTGCAATTATTTTAAACTATTTGTACTACATAAAACACTAGTAGTTTCTCCCCCCATCCCCAAATACACACAATTATATGTAGTATTAAATTTTCTTTTGTGTACATCCGTCAGAATTCAAGCCAAGCACCTATGCAGACATCAAATCATATAAATTGACTTTCTCGATATTAATCGATTTTAACTTTAGTTCGCATAAAGTTTTTATTTGATAGACAGAACTTTAAGTCACGTTGCATATGCCTTGTATGTAAATACGTTTCCTTATATGTATAAAATTTTTGTTCAAATTATTGGTATTTAAGAAAGATGACCACTAGTATAACCACAACGCCCCTGCACTGCCGGCCCTGGTAAAATATACTTAGTTTCAGATTAATTACGCTTTATAGTATAGTTTAGGGTTCTTTGCTAAATTTTATACTTTAAACTCTCATACATAGTATTTTTTGGAATTTCCACCCTCCGAGCCCAAATAGTAATAACACTATTTTTTTTATTTACGTCTGTATGTATTTGTATGCGAGAAAACTGCACAGAAATGTAGTTAGTAAATCATATGTTATGATAATTAATTGTAATATATTTTTTTCTTAGCTTATACGTATATGAGTATATGGTACCTTATGTGTAGGTATAATATATTGGTCCCTATTTACGAAGGCTCTTGAATACTAGAAAACAACAAATATATGTTTCATTTTTACTTTACAATAATTATCTTTGCACTCTGGTTTTAATTCATGAGTTCCTTTTAATATTGTCTTCTACTTTCACAATAAACTTGATGTACCTCATCGAAGTTCATTATTTCAGCATTGACGATAGGGATTTTTTAATCTGAAATAAATCTCGACAGAGACATTCTCTGAACTCGAACTATACATTTTCGAGTTGGTGTACAGGATTTTACAGATTATCCGCATTTTACCAGAGTCTTTAGTCTTCTATACCACCTTTTAATGACTGAAAAGATAGTATACAATGTTAAAGTCCAATCACATAACATAATTTACAAGGAGTATATATACAATTAGAGATATATAAGGAAGAATTTTTATTCATATCATTAAGCAAATGGTACATTATCCGTGCATAAACACAATTACTTAGGGCACAATCAGAAGTAAGAAGTAAATTATGTCCGAAGTATAAAAGAAGTTTTAATCCAAAGAATAATTAATTGTGGATCATTGAGCATCAAACAATTTAATTGAATATGCACTCCGAAGACATATTTTACATCTTTTACCATACAAAAACCCACTAAAAAAAATAGAATAATAGCTAGATACAGAAATATTTTCATTAAATACCAGAGTATTTTTTAAAAATATTCTTAAAAAATTTAGTACCGAAACATATTGCTTTCATATATTTTAAACATAAATCAAGAATGTAACAGCCTAAACTTTTCAGCCCAAGAAATAAACAATGTAGAACGTATTTTAGCATACGATTGTAACAACTGATTTATCTACACCGGAACAATAGTGTATCCAGAGAGAACTAAAGCCAAGTTGTATTTCATCAAAATGCTTCATAAAAAATTTAATTATAGAATGATAAATAATAACTTTATTCGGATGTACGATTATGTAGCAGTTACAATGTCCACTATCTTCAAAATACCTGTTGGGAAACAAAATTACGATCGGTTTTAAGAATATCTTAGTATTATATTCTGTACACAAATTACTTAAGATCTGTAAGCTATACATTGCTCGGGGTAAAAGAGTTAACATGGTAAAATGTTACGATTGTAAAATTTAAAGCTGGAAATAGAACCCAAAAAAGGCGAAACTATCTAATTGGTAATGCCCGCGATACCTCTGGAAGGCCGACATCTTTTTTTCCCCCCCAGTCTTCCACCTTCCATGGTGCCGTGACGTGTTAAGATCACATCACACTAACTAAATTATTAGTAAATAAATCCTTGAGAACAAATGAGAATTTTCCGGGAAATTTTAAGTTTTTATACACTGTAAAGTAAAACAACCATACCATACAATTTTTAAATAAAAACAATTTAATTTCCTTAACGTGCACATTATATATTTGCCAAAAGCCGTTACATGTTCACTTTACACTTTAAGTAAAACAAGCCATAGCATACATTTTCAAAAAAAATGAAATCATATACTACCTAACATGAACATTATACATGTGCCAAATGGCCGTTACATGCTTCATTTTCATGCAAATGAATTTATATTTCACTTAACGTGCACATTATATATTTTTCCAAAAGGCCGTTACGTGTTTAATTTACATTTAAAGTAAAAAAAGCCGTAGCATAATATTTTCAAAAGAAATGAAATCATATCCTACGAACATGAACATTAAACTTGTGCCAAATGGGCCGTTACAGGATTAATTTTCATGCAGAATGGCTTTGCCGCTCGATCCAAGTTTAAATGAATTTTGGTGTTTAACCGTGTAGTTGAATAAAAAGTTAAATTTCCTTGAAACAAAATTACGAAGATACTTAAAAAGTACAGTCTCCTTATCTCTTCAAAAATATAGAAAATTACAGAAATCCCTCCCAAGCTGAAGAGGGTTTATCACCTGCCCCAACTCTGCACTCAGCTAAATCAGACCAGAACCCTAAGCTCAACGTTCCGTTCGTGACTCATAACTCCCAGCGCTAGGTGGACGAACCTTGAACTTCAGCTTTCGTCATCCGGTAGCCTACTTCATTGTAAAAAGATTTAAAAACTATCAAGTTATCTATTTGGTTTAAAGGGCGGGGGACACACTCCGTTTCCTTGGGGGTTGGGGAAAATTGCGTTGGCGCGCCACTACGCAAAATAACTTTTTTTGGTTGATCAGGGGAAACTTTCGTCCAGTAGACCAAGCAACGACGTTTCAAGTTCGGCACACCATGTAATTTCTAAAGGTTTTTGTTTTACTAGTATCATCATTTGTCCGAATACCTCCAGGTTTGAGATATGATTTTCTGTTTATTTCATGGTGTTCAGGAAAAAAGGGATTCTCTTACACTCAAAAAATCTCGGTGATTTTTCAACAAGCCACTCGTTTTTATGTTGTTCTTTT
>NW_025787145.1:0-13886 GCF_021130785.1 Homalodisca vitripennis
AAAGAACGCGTGTGTCTGTGTTACGAGAATATGTGTACAGTAATTGTTTTTTTCAAAGTAAAAAGTTGATCAGGGGGGTTTTTAATTTACTCTGGAGATGATCTACCCAAACCAAGATGTTCCGGGAGGGAGTGGTTGATGTTATTGTGGGTCAAAAGAACGCGTGGCGTGTGTCTGTGTTACGAGAATATGTGTACAGTATTTTGTTTTCAAAGTAAAAAGTTGATCAGGGGTTTTAATTTACTCTGGAGAATGATCTACCCAAACCAAGACGTTCTCGGGAGGGAGTGTTGATGTAATTGTGGGTCAAAAGAACGCGTGTGTCCTGTGCTGTGCTACGAGAATATGTGTGCAGTAATTGTTTTCCAAAATAAAAAGTTGATCAGGGGGTTTTAATTTACTTAATAAATTATCATTCCATGCCAGGGTGTTGACAATGAACCAATGTTTCGTTAAATTAATACAAAACCACTCTGTCCCTATCTACTATTGACGCTTCGGTTTAACGCTCAGCCAATTCCCGATGTGGGGTTGTATTCACTCGTTAACCTAGTGATACAAGTTCAATCCAGATCCGGAATGAATTTCACAAATTGTGGTTACTTTAAAATTAACACTCCTAAACAAATTAAAAATAGGAAAAAGCCCCATGAAATCAGCAGTGGAACGTTGTTCAAGTGTATGAAATTTGGTAATTTGTAAGATAGTGATAATATGCCACATGTAAAAAATGTCATATGGTTGTACTCAGTTTGTTTACAAAATTATTTTACATTGCGATTTATCCTTTCAGCTCATTTCTTTCTCAAAATGAGCTTTGTACAGGTAGATTAAAAATAAGTGTTTACATCTACCGGTAGACTAAAAAAGTGTGTCAGTCTACTGAGTGATGGCTTCAACAACGCTCAGCCAAATTCCATGGTTGGACATGCATCATCAAACAACTCATTCTTGCCTATATTGTAGAAATGAAGTATCATGCAAAATTCCAAGTCTACAGATGAAAATCCTTCTAGAGATATCTTGTCACATGGTACAATCACATTTTTTGTTAATTAAATTGGGGTTTGTATCAGTGATTAAATAATACAAGTCTACCAAACAAGGCAACATAAAATTACGTTGTATGTGTTAGATAATTAAGTTAGTGTTGAATTTTGAGTTTAGCTCCAGTTCACCTTCCTTTATTCTGGAGCCATAATGAGCGTTTTCTGGTTTCTGACTTGACTCCTTGAAATCTAGAGTCAAATCATTCGTCTGAAGAGATCCAAAGAAAATTCGACGACGACGAACAAAGCTAAAAACGAAACATTACTTCGTTTCGACATCAGAGACACCTAAAAATAGTTGAAATTGGTAGTTCTCATTGTCCTCATCAGGTACACAATTGAGTACACTATACGATGTGATAGACACGATCTCTAAGCACGGTGGAGCAACGAGCAGTTTTCTACTCTTAACGTAGCTATGGTGAGAAGGGTTGTATCAATTTAATTTTAAGTTATATGAGACAGTGTTTCAGATACCAGACGCAATCGAAAGGAAGGTGAACTGGAGCTAAAACTTAAAATTCAATTGAATCAACCCTTCCTACCATATCTACGTCATGTGTAGATAGATACATTTGTTAAATAAATAGATCACACGTAAAAATCTACCACAAATTTTGAAGCCTGTTGGTCAGTTCAGTTTTTATATATATATATTGTGCGAACAGAATGTAAACTTTCCAGCCCCTCTGACCCAATTTTATTTTTAAAATTCCGGATAAAACTTAATCTACTATAATTTCCTAGCACAATACTGAATCACTAGAACATTTTCCGAACGTGGTCATCTATTTCTTTGTCAATGGACTTAATTACATTTCGCAAATCCCTTCACGTCACAATGGAATGCATAATGAAATGAGCCATAAATGCGACAGGGGGTGAGAGCGTGGGTGGCGGTGTGGCCACTGGACCTCGGCAACTAATCCTGGAGACAAAGGCTCGGTTATGAGTCCTCGCCCACACGCGCTTCCACACCTGCGCTCGCTCGCTTTGGCTATCAATTCCCCGAAAATACTTCATCTGTGTTATTTCTTCTCTTTTGTTCAGGAATTGTATCCCGTCTGAGCGACCGACCATCGAAATTTGAATTCTTTTTTCATAAGATCTGCACTCATAAAATAGTTTTTAAGTTTTTTAGCATTTAACTGGGAGACCGCCCAATTACACGACTGATTCTGCTGTTTTAAAGTGGGTTATATTAGCGAAGGATGAAAGGGGCGTAATCGTAAAATTGTATGTGTGAATGAAAATTTTGTTATATGAATGTAAGAAATTTTAGATCAAAACCCATGACGTTTTGCTGTACAATGTACTATTGTCCCCTGCAATAAAACTGATTTTAATTTGAAATAGTAAACTCATTGTACTTAATTTTAAGGAAAGTGCACGGTAGTATTCAAAGGGATGATAGGGTTTAATGACCGGTGTAAATAAAAATACATAATCCTGCTATACAAGAACGTAGCCATACAAAATTTTGTGAGGAAGGGGGCAATCAAGACGACTGATATTTTCCCGTAGTGGACAGGAATCAAAGAAAGAGCAGTCAAACTGCTCGTTACTGATTTTGTTTCCTTAATACGTTCTTGAACCCGTGTCTTAATGTTGAGAACGATCTTTCAGCTGCACATGTCCAGTGTAATACTGAACTATTTAAATAATAATAATCGTTTGCCAAAAAAAGTAAACTAAAGAATTGAAAATTGGGGTGGGTACGAGTGGTTGAAAAAGATAGATCGACCTACATTGCTGATAAGTTTAGTCATACCGACTCAGATATATAGCATACAAAAAACACATGCATAAATACCTGCTCCCTATACAGTAGAGTGAAAATAAAGTAAAGTAACGGGCCTAGGTTGGTACAACAGACAAGGGCTTTAAGTAAAAAATCCTATTTGTAATTGGACACAATAATGTTCTCTGTTATGGGTATCTATGATGGCAACGAAAAATAATAAAAAAATAAATAAATTTGTAAACAAACTCAGAACGCTTATAAAGAGGCGGACATATTAACACACTAAACCTAACTATCCCAGCACAAACAACGTCGTTTTGTTTGACTTAGTTTAAGTTAACTATGTGATTCACCCACAAAAAGATTGTTTGAAAACGAAAGGTCGGTGTCTGATAGATAATAACGAGCGTCAACTTCCCACTAACGAGCACATCAACTCAACTGAACTTGTGGCAAGCGTCTTTGGTGTTTACTTTACACACCACAAGAACTTACATACTATCGGTTTTATCACTTTTGTTTCATTTATCTGGCAAACTTAAAACTTAACCTACCTTACTATTGTAGATATTTTACTTAAGATAGTACACGTAATTGTTATATTATAGCGTCAACTTCCCACTAACGAGCTCATCATCGCAATCACTGAACTGAACTTGTGGCAGCGTCGTTTGGTTTTTTACTTTACCAAACACCACAAGAACTTACATACTATCGGTTTTTTCACTTTTGTTTCATTTATCTGGCAAACTTAAAAACCTATATTACTATTGTAGTATTTTACTTAAGATAGTACACGTAATTGTTATATTATAGCGTCAACTTCCCACTAACGAGCTCATCATCGCAATCAACTGAACTGAACTTGTGGCAGCGTCGTTGGTTTTTACTTTACACACCACAAGAACTTACATACTATCGGTTTATCAATTTTGTTTCATTTATCTGAGCAAACTTAAACCTATCTTTACTATTGTAGTGTTTTACTTAAGATAGTACACGTAATTGTTATATTATAGCGTCAACTTCCCACTAACGAGTCATCATCATCGCAATCAACTGAACATGAACTTGTGGCAGCGTCGTTGGTTTTTTACTTTGGGGTCTTTTCTAATATATGTCCCCGCATTCTCTCTATTTTAATTTCTATAGCCACCAACTGTTTTTTTTTTCCATTCATTATTACAGAGCGTGAGTCTTATCGATATTTAATAGAGGCAGTAAATGATTTGCGATGAGTTTAAAAATTGTACCGAGCGCCAAAAAAACCCTAGCTTGCCTATTCAAAACTCAGATCACGCGATGCTTGCCCGCTGCGCAGCGCTTTGCGCTGCTTGCTCTTTTAGAACGCAAAAAAATTAACTCGAGCTTGCAAGTCCAAGATCAACTCATCACGCTTTATTGAACAAGAAAAAACATGACTGCTTACACACACACAACTCAGACATAACTAACGCAGGTTTCATTACAGGCAAAAGATAAGCGTTGCGCGTTTTTCGCTGATAAGATGAGATGAGTTTATACTAGAAGTAGTACCTGGACTACTTCCCTACGAACTAATTATTGTCAAAAACCTAGCTTAACCTAACCTCAATTACCTTTAGAAATTACATTTGTAGCTCTAGTAACGTAATCTAACTTATAGAAATTAAAATAGAGAATGCGGGGACATACTAGAAAAGACCCTTTACTTTACACATCACTGGAACTTACCTACAATTAGTGGATAACTTGTGCTTATTTATCTGGCAAACTTAAAACACATTTTAGTATTGCAGTATTGTACTAAAGATAGTACACATAATTTGTAGATTAAAGTTCTGAGAAATGATTCACGCAACCAAGGTTGTAACGAGAGAAAGGTCGGGGGTCTGGTTGATAATGTCGAGCGTCAACTTCCCACTAACGAGCTCATCACCGCAATCAACTGAACTGAACTTGTGGCAGCCGTCGTTGGTTTTTAACTTTACACATCACTGCAAACTACATTCTGTTAGGCTTCTCACTTGTGCCTCATTTACTTAGAAAATAGTGTAGTAAAGTACTCATAATGATTAATTTAATGTTCCGAGAAATGATTCACCCACCAAAGTTGTAACGAGAGAAAAGTCGCTTGCATACACAGCATAATATTAGTACGCATTTTTTGAAATACAGGAATTACAGTGTTACAGCTTTTAAGAGCTAGCTCTACTGTCTGGTCAATCTTGTTTTTAAGTTATGAAAAAATATAACCTTGAAAATGCAATCTTCTCGCTATCAGTAGCACGTTTTAATTATTGTTTTCCATGAGACGTAAAAAACGTAAATAGGGAAATCCTTACCGTATTCGCAGTTATTCGAGTAACAAACTTGCATCAAGATTCCCATATACACAATTTGACAAGATTTCTAAAAAAAAAAAACAATAAACCTTTGTTATACAAGCTCATCAGTTGGTGATAATTGAACTAAACAATTAATTTGAGAAAATGTACAAGGTCCAAAAAGGGTGTTTTAAAATTTATTTGTTCACTTTTGTGACTTTCGTTCCCTGTATTAGGCACAAAAAAGGGCTCGTTACTTGCTTAAAGTTTTAAAATGTATTACATACTGGCATAGTTTACTTGTTATTTGCACATTAACATGTCTATTCAAGTACGTGCTTTGACTTGAGATTGCAGGACTGGTATGTTCCTTACAGGACCCAAAAATATAGGTTTTTATTTCTTACTTAACGGCGGAAAAAATTAGTTTCCATTCATCAAGAGTGTGTTGTTTCAGCACAAAAGTAACATTTCATAGACACACGCCTGCGCATTTCGCTGCGTCAACTACAACTGCTGATGAAACCTTTTTTATTCATCAGCAACATAAACGACGACAAAACTAAATAATTCCGAAAAAGAATAACGCAATGTGTGCTGGTACCCCCACTACCCTTACCGCAGGAGAGGTAGTCCCGAGCTGTTCTTGCAGGATTGGTGGTAATTTTATTCATCTACTGAAATTAATACGGTTGTCTTGAGAACTCTTGTCAAAATTGTCCTAGCAGCCAAAACTACCCTTTTGCATGTAGCTCACCCAGTAGAGATCACTTCTGGCTGGTTTATACCTTCCAGCTGAACCTACCACTGGGCACAGCAAAAACCGATGTGTCACTTAAATCTGGGCAACCTTATGGATCTCCAAGAGCGGCACATCACTAGCCGCAAATGTCGAGTATCTGGGGTGTAAGGGCATTCGGATAGGTCTAGTCTACTGTGGGAGATGATTGTTGGGGTTGGTGAGGTTCGTTTCTCTAAGTATCAGAGGTTCTTGCTAGCCTCAACAAGGGTGTGCCACCCCCTGCCTGCTTTGACTGGAGAGGCTGGTTTAGAGTTGGACTCCCCTTCTTCCGAGGAGACATGACTTGAGATTAGTGCCATAATTCTTCCTCATGAGTCTCGATAGGAGGCGGTCCCTAACCTCTAACTTTACCTATCCTGAATATCCTGTCACTCCGGAAGTAGCTCTAAGGTTCTTATTGGTCTAAGTGCAATTTATAAGCTTCTTGTAGTGAGAGAACAAAAATAAGCTATGTAGCTCCTACCCAGTCAAACCTAAACTCACAAAGAACTCAGCAGTCTGAAATGAACAAGTCCCTCATCAAGTGATCGTACAGTTCAAGGAAATTATGGTAATGGCGTCATTTCTGAACTCGAACCACACCAGCCTTGTTATGACCGAGCTAAACCGTCTTTACCGCATGAAAACAACACATCAGAGGAATCTGATGTGACGTACTTTGTAAGTTTTGGTAGATCCTGAGTTTATTAACTCAAGATCGTCACCACTTACGTACCATTATTAGTATACAGACCAAACGAGCTTTTTGTACTTTTATCAATATCGAACATTTCGTTTTCAAGGACCCATCAGTAACCCCTATATGGGGTCGTGGTCTCCTTAGCCATATCCTCGAGACACCAAATGGTCATTTATCTCACTTCTTTCCAATTGTACTCCAATCTAATTGACCACCTTTTGTAATCCTGCCTACCCAATAATTGCGAGGAACCTTCAGCTCTAGGCCTACTCCTGCTATGTAATGTGCAGGACGTACCACTCTTAGTTAAGGTTGTGCTCGCGTCAGTATCGCAAACTCTGACCGCTAGATCGCATGACCAACGTCGTTTCGTGTTTTTTTACCGTTCCTGCGATAAGCAGCCCGCTGTCCCATCCTCCCTTCCCCACCATTCCAAGTACACCGATTCTACTCTCTTCCTTGTTACTGTTCTTACTCTCTTCATACTATCACGAAGCTTCCAAACTGATTCCTTCTTATAAGATCAATGATGAGTAACCGTTCCCATACTACATCATTGGACAGAACCACAGCTATCATTGGGACAGAGCCGCAGCTATCATTGGACAGAGCCACAGCTATCATTGGACAGAGATCCGCAGCTATAATTGTACAGAGCCACAGCTATCATTGGACAGAGCCACAGCTATCATTGGACAGAGCCGCAGCTATCATTGGACAGAGCCACAGCTATCATTGGACAAAGCAACAGCTATCATTGGAGAGATCCGCAGCTATCATTGGACAGTGCCACAGCTATCATTCGACAGAGCCACGACTATCATTGGACAGAGCCACAGCTATCATGGACAGAGATTGGACAGAGCCGCAGCTATCATTGGACAAAGCCACAGCTATTATTGGACAGTGCCACAGCTATCATTGGTCAGTGCCACAGCTATCATTGGACAGAGCCACAGCTATCATTGGACAGAGCCACAGCTATCATTGGACAGAGCCACAGCTATCATTGGACAGAGCCACAGCTATCATTGGACAGAGCCACAGCTATCATTGGACAGAGCCCACAGCTATAATTGGCCAGAGCCACAGCCACTATGGCATATCCAGCACTATGGCATTTCATGTGATCACCAAGGATTTTGTGGCAATTTTACGTGAACAACATTCTGTCTGCCTTCGGCACTTGGCATCCAATTTTCACATCCGCTGCCGTGCTCATTGTTGTGGGAGGACAGTTCATTCGAACATTAATGAATTGATTATACGAGGATAAATCAAATAAAACGGTAATTTTTTACCTTTATTTGAGAATATTATGCACTTAATATTCATCCAACATCTTTCAATATCCTCTCCTGCGTGATCTACACACTGTTGCCATCGATTTGGAAGTTTCAGTATTCCCTGGTCATAGAAAGTTTGAGGGCGAGTTGTAATCCAATTGCACACGTGCTCCTCGACTTCTTAATTGCTCTCTAAAATCGTTTTTCCCTCACAGTATTCCTTCATATGCGCGATCAAAATATAGTCACAGGTGAAAACAAGTCAGGGGTATAAGGAGGGTGATCAAGGGCTTTCCTGCCCATTTCTGCCAGTGCTTCCCTTGTCAAAGCCACGGTGTGAGGCCTGGTGTTGTCATGTAGAAGAATGACATCTCTGATGGGCATGTCTCTTCTTTTGTTTCGATAGGGCGGCTTACCGACCGTAAGAACTGACAGTAGTTAAAGCCGCATTCATTGTAGGTTGATCATGCAGAAAGTCGACAAATAAAATTCCCCTATAGTCTAAAAAAATCGTTTGCACGAACTTTCCAACAGAATTTGAAACGGCACGAATATTGTCAATTGTAAGACTTGTCCTTGGGCGTCAATAATGATTTTTGTTTTCAACCCGTTCTCGTCCACCCTTATAATATCCTCAAACGAGTTGAAATTTCAGACGGTTTAACGTCTTCATTGGTTAAAAACTTTGTGATAATCGGTCATGGGTGTATTGCGGCAAAGCTGAACTGAACATCCAGAACGGTTCCCCCACTCCACATAAACCAAATGTTTTTTTGGTTGAAGTTTATTTTTTTATTTTTTCTTAGTTTAAGTTTATCACCTAGTCGTAGGAGATTGGTAGAAGAATGCAGACGTATTGTGACCTGTATTGTGTAGTTCAGTTTTAATAATTAGTGTTGTGTGTAGTTGTGTATTAAGTCCATGTTTTAGAGTTTAGTGAAGTTGACAAACAACATGGCGGATGTGATTCCTGACTTAGGCGTGTCACAACGCTCTGTTATGATTTGTTTATTTTAACCTAGTTTGTAATTATGTATTAGGTTAGTTTATTTACCTGAAGAAGAGATCAGATTGCAGATCTCGAAACGTAGTGTTACTGATTTTTTGTTTCACTGAACGATAGAAAATAGAAAATCCTGTTTCCTTCAGAAACCAAACATCTACTCCACAAAGCATTATCTAGTTAGAACCTGCGTTCTAGGAACAAGAGCAAAATTAGTTTAAAACAAGTTTAAATTTACAAATACCCTTGTAATTTTGCGCCAAGATTCCTATCTCTAGCTATTGAATTGTGTAATACAGACTCTCCCCTCAATTCTAATGAATGCCCTTGTTCACCAGACCTCCCTAGGTATGCTCTGAAAGTCACAATCAAGAGTAAGAGAGTTCCGGGCCAAGCAGTTCGCTTCTTGGCTGATTAGGAACGTGACATTGTTAAATAACGCTCGGGGTGACGACTGACAACAGCTGTCAGCCAAGCATCAAACTGGGGTTGTGAAAGACAGAGAGAGAGAGAGAGAGAGAGAGAGAGAGATAGGGGGTGGTGGAAGAGGAGGGGAGGGAAGGAAGGGAGAGATGGAGAGAGAGAGGGACGGAGAGGTAGAGAGATGGGAGGGAGAGAGTGAGTGAGTGAGTGAGTGAGTGAGTGAGTGAGTGAGTGTGAGAGAGAGGGAGAGAGTGAGATAGAGAGGGGAGAGAGAGGGAGAGGGGGAGTGAGAGAGAGAGAGGTATCCTTTAAAAATTTTATCAAGAGTTACAAGAGTAAGAGAGTTCTGGCCCAAGCAGTTCCCTTCTTGGCTGATTAGGAACGTGACATTGTTAAATAACGCTCGGGGGTGACGACTGACAACAGCTGTCAGCCAAGCATCAAACTGGGGTTGTGAAAGACAGAGAGGGTGGCTAGTTCACCGTCGCACACAGATGCATGGTAAACCCGCAGGCGTATCGTCTGACAGTTTCTAACCGTCCTTCTAACTGAAGCGAGTGAAGGTCGATGCAGCGATCCCATATGTTACTTAAGGAACTCAAAATGTGGCAAAGCCAAGAAAATAGAATTGACACAGCACACATTTTCATGAAATGCTGGGTATTAAAATGGTTTGGATAGGCATGTATCTTGTAATTGATGCTATTACCTGTACTACACCACGATGGGGCAAATTGTGCAAAAGGGCGAGGCCAACTTGCAATTTCCCCTTCAAATAGTGCACAAGTTGGTGTTTGTATACAATATGTTTGTATACTTGCACCCCAATTTACAGATATCAGAAACAAAAGGCTACCATTTTATTTTCGTCCCAAAATTTTTATATATTGTTGTAATTGATTTAACGTAATACAGTGTAATAATTTAATCTGTTTTCCAAACGCGAAATCAGATTTATTGGACGTGATTATAAATGTACAAGTAAATAAAAACAATCCTTTTGTATACTGAAAACCATCAATTTGTACTGGAGACCATCTTGAATAAATTCCCATGGTATCCTCAAGATAAAAGATGGGGTATCTTAAAACTCTAACACTTATATCATTTTGAACTGCAGTATTTCATATTTCGTCGTAAAATTATGGCAGTTGTCTACTCTTTTTAAAACGTATTTGAGACTTTGAGGTATTTTTATTTATTTTTTGAAAAAAAAATTTTTTTTAAAAAAATTAATAACTTTATCGTTCAGTTACTCAGAGAATATATACTTTACAAGAAAACGTTAGGATGTATATGTAATCGTATCTCTGAATGGGACATCAATCATTCTTTGTTTGAAGTTTGCAGGAAGTAAAGGAAACAGGATTTTTGCGGACATTTCCCAAACAAGATTCTATGTGGTTGGCTGGTGAGTGCAGACCTGTATTGTGTAGTTCAGTTTTAATAATAATTAGTGTTTAGTTTTTATTAAGTGCATGTTTTATTAGGATTAATGTGCCTGGAGGCTGTTGTTGTTCCTGACTTATGTGTGTCACAACGCTCTGATATGATTTATTAACTTTAACCTTGATTAGTTGTGTATTAGGTTAGTAATTCACCTGAGGAAGAGATCAGATTTCAAATCTCGAAACGCAGTGTTACTGACTGAACGACGGCAAATGTGCGGAAAAGTCCTGTTTCTTTAACATATCAACCGTGTATTTTTCTACGACAACAACAAAACAATAACGTAAAAGTGTACCTATAAGGTTTAACTATGGTCTTAAGAAGTAAAACTCAATAATTCGGCAAAGAGATATATTCAATGCCTACATTATTAAATTAAGGCGTGTATACAATAAGATGGCCAACGCCGGGATAAATGTCGTTAGGCAATCTAGGTACCCCGTTGCCAATCGACATGTGAAGGCACTGGTATCAGAAGTGAATGTACAAGTTCAACGTTAATCTTGGAAATTCTTCAGGATGCATGAAATGTACTTTATTTAACATTCATTACAAAGTTAACCATAAGAAGTTCTCCAGTAAGTTACCAACACATATAATGAGTTAACTTAGTTAGAATATTGTTTTTTGTAATATGTGTTATGTGTGGATGTATGTGTGTGAGGGTGAGGTTGTGTTCTCTCTCTCTCTCTCTCTCTCTCTCTCTCTCCTCTCTCTCTCTCTCTCTCTCTCTCTCTCTCTCTCTCCCTCCTCTCCCTCTCTCTCTCTCTCGCTCTCTCCCCTCGCTCACTTCCTTCCTCCCTCCCTATGTTTTTGTGATAATTTACTGATTTGTTAATTCATTAAATATACCACACAGTGTGAAAATGTTAACAAAAATAAACATTGTAAGGTAAAGACACAGTTATAAATGTGTGTTTGGAAACGTGTGTCGTCGAATTTGCAGACACATGCTTGCCGGCGATACACAAATTCAAAAAATGTCAGACGTGAATACTGATGTAGTTTCAGACGCTGGGACACGAGCATGTCATTATCACCCTGAGCTTGATGAAGCTGTTCCAAACATTAAACTGCGGTGTTGGATGATGGGGGGAGGGGAGGAGGGGGGATATCCGGCTGCTAATCTAATGGTGTTGTGCTAAGAAGCCCCGGCAAAACTTACACATCATCAAAACTTTGATAACTCAATTTTAGATCAACTTTGTTTCATCAACGCCGCCCTTTCAAGAGGAATGTCAAACATTTCTAGTTACCAAATACTTGAAAGGCTGGTAGATTGTAAAAAATCTAAATTATTTGCTTGGCAAATAGAGTCTAATGTTTTGGCATTATATAGAATTTGAGAAGGCTTTCAAAATACTGGGCCATTCCCAACTCAAAAATTTTAGAGTAACATCATTTACACCCTTCTCTTCTAATACCAAATGAAAACAAAATATAGGAATTAAGCAATAATCTTCTATAGTGAAACGATCTTGAGATTTTAGTCTGTCTGTAAGTACAATTTTAAAACCTCATGCACTTCTGCAATTCTGCACCTTATTTTTTTTATCGTAACGATATAAAAACATCCAAAAGTTTTTTGTATTTTTTTTAACTTTTTTTTATTAAGTGTATACGTTTTTAATATTTACAGAATGAAGTATATAAAAACTTATGGATTTAATTTTCTGGATAAAACCTATAAAACGTGTCGAAAACCCCCAAAAAGTTTGGTTAAATTAGAATCAGATGAGCGAAATGACGGTGGAAAATATAAATTTTTATAATTTGCATGTAAAAAACTATGTTTATAGTTTTTTTATCACTAAAATTCATTAAATATTTCCAGGTGAAGGTTTCCTTATCTATTAATTTGTTGGGTATTCATCGAGTGTGTAGAAAGAGCACTATATTAATGTTTATTTCATTCCCATACGGTAAGGATCCAGACACAGATTTATATATTTTAGAGCTCCATACTCGACCTGTACGTCGAACATTATAACGGTGGGAGGGCTGAGCTTTGAAAAATGTGTATTGCACCTTCCAACTTCGTACTCGTTTGCATTGCAATTCTCGTATGTTTTTGCAAGGACATACAGAAAACATCTTACACATACAAAACTTTCTCCATGTTTACTTAAGTAAGCGAGTAACTTCGTCCAGTAAAAATCCAAAACTCTTTTTCTAATATCGTCCAAAGAATGACATGTTTAATAAATAGTAGTTTTTAACATTTTAATGTTTAATTTACTTTTTGACATTAATATATATTATTCTACGTTGGCATTTGGGACATCTGCTGCTATGATATAATTCAATAATTATTGTATTGGCCTATAAATAAGTAAATATTGCTCCAAGAGGTATATAAACAATATTTCAAGTCTATGTCAGTTCGTTGTTGAGACAGAAATGAAATAATTCCTGCCCCTTGAGTCATAGGCTTCGCTAACGCTCTGCCAATTAAGAAAACGAGTTACTAAGTGAAACTTTGAAATCATATTAGTCGACCTATTATACAAAAACAGCAAGAATTATAACAAATGTTTACAATTTCTATCTTTTATATAGTTTTCTGTAAAGAAGCGGTTTAATTCAGTCATATTTGGTCATTTCAGGCTATGATAGGACTCTCAGAACTTCTTCTGCCCAAGACGTACTAAATGCAACATGCATAAGATAAGTCCACCCTTGTAGACTTTAATTCCCAACCTAGTAAATCTTGTACACCATCCAGTGTCGGTACTCCAACCCCAATTCCTTTTATCTACAAGATAAAGGCAAGACTCAGGTCATTGACGTTATCATCTTGAATCTTTCCAAAACTGACGGGACAAGTAACAATGCGGTTTGACAGGTTTCGGATAAATTCCAGTTTTCTTATGGAAAACTGGCTTCGTTTGAATTTAGTCTCGGTGCAGGAATAACATTCGAAAAGTTAACGCATTCGCGCAACTTACAATTTAGTGGTTCAGAATTCCCGTTAATATGCCTCTCCAACGCTTGAACTTTTTTCAATCGAACTTAGAACGTTATAAAACGATGTAGTTGAATATGCCCCCAACGTTAATTTTTCATTTACCGAATGATTTTTATGAATTACAATTGGTTAATAGCTAAGAAAAAAGGGGGTACTTACGTATTATATCGACCACAC
>NW_025787146.1:0-14652 GCF_021130785.1 Homalodisca vitripennis
TTTAATAGATTTACATTATTCATATGCAGAAAAAATATTTTATTTCTACATTTTGTAAAATTTATTGTTATTATTATTATGTTGATTCTTGATACAACTTATAATGTCAGTACTTTGATAATTGTGGTAATTTATTTATTTGTTTTGTTTTGTTCTTTTTTCATGTACAGAAACAGATTTTATTACTATTAATTGTTATTATGTAAAATTTTTTTATACAATTTTAGTACAGTTAAAATATTATTGTAAATGATGTATTCGTCACAACCTGTTTTATTTTGTAATGTATTATTTTGGAGCCTGTCCTGGCGGAAGAGGGACCTATGGTCTAAGCCAGGCAGGTAAAATAAACGAATTGTCAATTGTCAAATTGTCTCCTTCTCTCTCTCTCCTCTCCTCTCTCTCTCTCTCTCCCCCCTCCTCTCCTCTCTCTCTCTCTCTCTCTCTTCTCTCTCTCTCTCTATCTCTCTATCTCTCTCTCATCTCTCTCTCTCTCTCTCTCTCTCTCTCTCTCTCTATCTCCTCTCTCTCTCTCTCTCTCTCTCTCTCTCTCTCTCTCTCTCTCTCTCTCTCTCCTCTTCTTCTCTCTCTCTCTTCTCTCTCTCCTCTCTCTTCTTCTCTCTCTCTCTCTCTTTCTCTCTCTCTCTCTCTCTCTCTCCTTTCTCTATCTCTCCTCTCTCTCCTCTCTCTCCCCGCTCTCTCTAAATTCGATACTTAGCAAACGATTAGACAGGGACGGTTTTTACAACGTTCTTAAAACTCAATAAAATTTTCTACAAGCAGTATACATTCTTGCAACTCACGATGTATGCCCAGACTTGTAAATGACGGATATTTTGCAGTAGCCACTTCATATAGAGAAACTATGCACGTGACATACTGACCGTAACTCTGCATCCTTGTCCGTAACGTTGATCAATAACCGCACTTCCAACAACCGATCACGTCATTCACAGGGTATCATGACATAGTTTTAGTTTTGGCTCTATGTATACAAAACCGGTTTAGCAGTATCAGAGTGAAGAGAACTCCTATAAATAGGAAGAAGGATTGCCAAGTCCAGCAATTGGCCAATGATATAAGCTTTATTTTTCCAAAATAAAGCTTTGGAGATACCACAGTCAAAAAATGGTTTTCATACTTATCTTTCCCACAATAATAAAATTAGACATCTGTTGATCCGTCAATGAATTATTACTTAGAAGCAATGTAAGGGATTAATTATTTGTTAGTTCATACGCAATTACTATAGTTTTCTTTAAATGTTCTAAATGTTATAGGTTATACTATAATTAAAAATTCTTATAATAATATAATATTACGAGTTTTTTCTTAGTAAAGTATTTTTGGTACCCGAGAATGACTAAAAAGTAAAAAGTTTTTTTTTAGTAAAAAATACTATACATCCTACCGTAGTGAATCATGTTAATTATTAATTACGACGAATTTTATGAAGGAGCAAATTCAAAACTATTCTATAAGCGTTAGAATAAAATTTTTTTTCTTTTATAGCATATATCAGAATTACATTGGTTGAAAAGATAAATTTACCTTGTTGAAGTTGCTTTTTTATACAAGCATTAGTTGGTTAAAGTTTGGGCTTAGTCCAAATATTTCCTAGTTGTCAGAATTAATAAACCTTTCCACGTTCTCATCTTATTAATAAACCCCACCAGTTCCCCCTGTCTGGCTTTGGCACGCTAATACCTTCCTGAATAAACAGTACGATAAACACACCTTTTTTCAATTGGAGTAGTAAAATTTTCCCAGAATATAAGTGGTGGTTTGCCCATTGGAGTATACTCCTAATTTCCTCGATTCCATATACAGAATAATTGCACTATAAAACTTAAAATATCAATGTTTTAGTGCCTGAAGTCCAAAGAGAGAAACCGTTTTAACGCATGAGAAGAATCAATTTCTGGTGCATTTTGGTTATATTTAACACGGCCACCTAAGAAGTCTTTGACTTTTTGCAACGATCCAAAAAATACGTATGCAGATCAATCTTGAGAAAAAAAGCCTGATTCGTTAAAAAATATACATATAGTTTTTCACCCTCTTTCTGCTCTTAAGTTATTGTTCTTAAAAGTGTTAATTTCATGACGAAAAACAGTTTTTTACTTCCATCCCATGATAATCTGAATATCAATTCGTAATGACTCTGTGGTAGGGTGATCGTTACAATGGAAATACAGTTGTTTTTTCTTTATGAGTGAGCGTCATATCTTATTTCACTAGTAAATTGGCAGAACTTAAAAAACAAATATGCAGTTTCCTTTTTTTCTTTGCATATTATATAAATATATTTTTAAAAGCCACACTTTTTTGAAGTTTAAAAAATAAAAAATGCCAACTTTTCAAGTGATTGGAAGACTTTTAAAACACTTTTTGGCTCATTAAATCTTCGTGGATGAAAATATCTATTATGTGACTAGTAATAAGCAAATTTAATCTTGTAATATATTTAAGAATGTGGAAAAATTTAAATATATTTCCTTCTAGGGGTTGTTACCCCATTAAACCCCTATTTATGTATTCATATTTATGAAAACTTTTTATTTTCATTATCATTATGCATATGTGGCGTCAAATTTTTAAATAACGATTATATCGGAAAGTTGGAGAATCCAATGTATGAGTTATGTGAGAGCCTTATATAGGGATGTAGTAAAATATAACTAACAAATTTAAAGAGTCTTATTCAATAGGTATATTTAATAATGTTAATTTACAATCCTAACCATTTTGACTGTTATATTACAGTATGTTTCCTAATTGAAAAGAATGAATTTTGGTTATAGAACCAGTGAAATAATATTTTTAGAGGCCTCGATTAAGAAGGACCACTTCACACTAGTTCAGTGAAGACGCCGAACAACACTGATTTTAACAAGAGTTCACCTAGTTTACACATAATGAGTTTATGAACAGCTGCATTATTCAAATAAAGTGTATAAAATAAACAGTTACCTTTGTTTTTTTCATGAGAGGTACCTAACCGTAGTCTGCTGTTGTTGAGGGCCAGGTTGTGATCAGTAAGTGTGGAAAATAGGCTGCTGTCGTTGTAGGCAGGCGTGAAGACGCAGGATGCCTTTCACGGATGTCACTCACGCACAATACGACCGGAGCAAACGAATAGTTTATAACAGCTGTGAGCCAGTCCAGTAGAGCACGGTATACGCGGGTGTCCGGGAGCAGAGACGTTTCTGGTAGAGATTATGCCAATCCAGAGCACTGACTTTAATGTTAATGTAAATGTACAACTAAGTAGAGATAAACTAATCAGTTAAATAAGATAGTAACACATGGGGGAGAGAGTAAGTATGGTCAGCAGTGGCTAGAGAGTACATAAGTGCCCCCCAGCGGGACCGATAGTATAATGAGCAAGCGTGCCTACGCTTGCAAGGTTGGGCAATTGATAAGTCAACCGTTTGTGATTTGGTTGGTGATTGTACCAGTAAACATCTTGATTCGGGAAACAATGGTTCATTTGTCTGTCACTGTACGTGAATAATTTAATCCAGAAAGGAATGGTATAGTAGGCACTAGGCCGCAGAAAGAGGATATAGAATTAATTTAGTATAATACAGTTTAGTAAATAAAGGCAAAGATAGAGTATAAAGTTGCACAAAAAATATATACATAATTAATTTATTCAATAAAAGTAGCCTTTTCATAATAAGGCAATAAAAAAACAAGTTAGTTACGCAATAATACTTAACACCTATATTTAAAATTACAAATACTTTGTAATTAATATTTAGACTTTAGATAATATTTGTGATCAATTTGAGAAGGAGGATGCAGTCTGGAGATAGTCTGTGGGCTTTTTTTCATTATCAAAAAACTCATATTTACTCTTAAATAAGTTGTGTATTACGACGTAGTTTTGTCTTTCGAGTTTTCGTTTGAACTAATCGCGGAAGTCCTTTGATAAATAAATCACTCAGGCTAAACCATAACGAATAAAGCTATTACATAATTGTCATACTGTTAACATTATAAAAACAATGTTTACAAATAGTTTCAGAGATTATTTTATTTTTTTAAGTCACGGTTATTACGTCCACTTGTGTCCTAAAGGTTGATTTTTCTTTGTTAACCAATAATTATATATATGTTTTAAAACAAACGATGAAAACAGAATTCAAATGCATACGGTATAGTAATAAAATTTTATTATAGCGTCAATAATCCAGATTAAATTAGGGCTCGCCTGCCATATGACTGAATCAACTGGATAGTATGTCAAAGGCACCTAATATAATCAATACACTGCCATTATAATCTGTAAGTCACAGTACTCATAATCCAAATTAGGTCACAGTATGATTATGAATCGCACATAACCTTCTCATAGAATCGACTTTAAATTTAAAAACTTATATGTTGGCAATGAAACTAAAAGCCTGCCGCATAACAATATCATTCAAATAACACGACATATAACTTTTTTTTATTATAAAGTAATCAATGAGTAACAAAATGGAGGAATAAATTAAAACTCAAAATTCATATTGAAACTGTATGAAATACACTTAAAAAACTATCTGTGGTATTTATGTAATGATTCATTTACAGTACATTATTGTTGTTTTAGTTTTATATCGTGGGTGTTCATATACAATGTAGACCATTCTTAGCTAACAAAATTTTTAACTATTTTATCCAAGTGCGAAATATAAGAACCTAAGAAAATAAATAATTTTGGTCCCGGTCTCACACAAGAAAAAGCAGTGAACAAAGAACATCCGCACAATATCCGGTCTCTTACACAGAGCATTGGGTCCACCAGAGCGTCCGAAGAGGAATAATGTAAGAAGAGTTTCACTAGTGCTCTTTTTCTCAACTAATAAAAATAAATGTCTTTTCTAAATCACTGTTTTAGGAACTTTGTATATATAACCTGGTGTCTTACGTAGAGATTTAAACCGTTTTGACTTTTATATTACTTGCCCATTTATTCACGCGAACATTTTCAATCTTCTGCACAATTCCATTAAGATAGGTTTAAAGAATGTTCCGTGAAGAATTTCAGTTCCTCTGCCAATTTTTGAAGACAAATGTGGCCATTTTGAAGAATTTTTGTAAAACAAAAACCACGAGTATTTTTGGTATTTAATAATTATTTATTGTAAACATTCTAGAGAAAGTAAAGCATTTTCAAAATCCGAAAATTATAACATAGCCTAATAAAAACTTACAATTACAGTCCGCAATTATTTGAACCGTAATCCCTCCACTGCGACAGGCATTGATGAACCGCCCTTAACAAATGAATCGGTATGCACTTACAAAGAACACTCTGCGGTGGGATTCGTAGAAAGTTCCCCTTCAATTGATCGATTTAATACCTTATCATAATTTAAGCAACGAGTATAGAACTTGTTCCCTATTAAGTAAACCCCATAGAAATAAATCACACAGTTAAATCTCAGGATCCGGGATGGTCAATCTAAAAAATCAACTCTACGGTGAAATCCAAGGGCCATTTTTCCTTTTGATTTGAGTAGAGTCTGTTCAAGAATGTTCAATGAATTCCCATTTATCTTCTAAATAAACATCTAAGCCAACCCTCCAAGGATATTTTCATACTATGTGCTCAACAGTGGTTGCAGAAAATAATTGAAATAAATCTGCTGTTAATATCAAATTTATTCTACACTTTAAAAGACCTATAAATATAAACAAATTGAAAAAAGTGGTTAAAGTTAAATATTAAAACATACGGTTGGGTTGTCCATAAAACAATTGTTTACACAACACAGTTGGTTATATTTAAATTGTTCTTTTAGTCTATGGTATAACATAAAACATAATTTTATTTTTCTCTTGACCTGATTTTTCCGTGACCATGTTACGGATATTTTATAGTTTATTTTGCTATGTTTGGCGGAGATGAATCTAACAAATCAATCAAAATGATATAAGTCGGTACTGCCATTTCTTGACTCGTTACATGCTGAAGGGTGTAACTAACCCGACTTTGATCTATGTATATAAATATCATATCATTTAGAATAACGAACAAACAATTAATAATCCTTATTATTTTGTGAGAGTCTGAATAGGACAGCTTTGATGTTGAAAGGCCTAAAAAAATAAGAATTTATTATTATTGATTTGTTTTGTTATTCTTAAAATAGGTCATATTTACATTAGTAATAAATATCTATGATTACCTAAATGTTAATTAGTCTGTTATCTTCATTATCAATTTATAATACCACTTTCTATATGTTTGGTAATTGTATTTAACAAATTTCTTTTTTTAATATAATAACTACTATAGCCACGTATTCAAATGCATGAAGTGTATAGTTTTTGTGTGTTCAAATGTATGCTATCGTTAACTTTTTAACTTATGTATTATTAGTTTTACTGTGTGGAAACACCTAAAGGTTGTTTTATAACAGTTGGACAGCACAAGAACTACAGCAGCAGGTGAAAAGATTCAGAAGATCATGGTATTTATAGAAGCAGGTAACTATAAATCGGAGATTGGTTCATCTGAAATTTATGTTTCAGTATGATGTGTATGCTTTCCGCTCCATTTTTTTCTATATAGCAAAAAGCTGAGAAATATCTTTTTGTGCTAAAATTCTAAAAAGTAAATTGTGGGCTTGCTTCCAGTATCCCAGAATAATTAGAACAGGTAAAGTTGGAAATGGCGGCTGCATCCTGTCCAAGATCCGAAGAGGAGGGTTAGCGGAAAATATATCTCAGGCATGATACCATGGAAGAAATAGTATTGTTGAAGAGTACTCCAATCTTTATTTAACGACTAGCAAAATTTAAGACTAAGCAAATTCCGCCAACAGTCCCCATCCTCCCGTAGTAAACTGGAGCTATCGATCAAGTATTTTACCCTAATATCTCGACATCTACGATTGGTAAATTTGTGCGGTCATAGATATCCATAGATTTTATTCAAATACAAAAAGGATACGGTCGGTTTTTTAAACGGCACTCAGTTTAGGTGCAAGTGAAAGATATGAAACCAGCTAGAAATGAACCCTCCTGTGCAGGTTCATTCACAGGCAACTTAACGGTAGATGCCAGATGGCCCGTGTCCCGAAGTAAACAGTATGTTGTTATAGTTGTATGATACCACGAACGATTTTTTTTATGAAGTGAGTGTTAAGTTAATACGTATGATGTAATATTATATTAATAATATGTAATATTTATGATGTAATATTAACGTGTATGTAATAAAATGTGTTATGCAAATATGTCCCGATGTAATTCCTTTGGAAGGCAGATGGCCAGTCTAGAATTCTAAAGTTTAAGTCATATTTCATCTGTGACCCATATTATATTTAACAGTATTTTTGACTTTGTTATATACTCGTATAAAAACATTTAACTTATTTTATGATTACACTCCATGGACGGTAAATAACGGGCTGAATAAGGTGGAAAAGGGTTTTTTAATTGTTGCATTGTTATGATTTTCAAAGACCATTGCATCGTCTGATTTTGAATCATTGAACATTGCACAATAACACTATACATTCAGGAATAACGTGCTGTAATAGTTCTAGGTAGAACTAAAAGTACATTGCGTATCAATGAAACATGAATCAACACTCAAGGATAAAGTCAATCTTTCCATCCAAATAGCAAGAAAACTTATATCACAGTTAACGATAATAATTTCGCAAAATTTCGGTCCAGATCTGTTAATAATGGTTGTAAGGTTTTTAAATACTTTTTTAATAATAACAAATAATATAAAGAGAATTGGTCTGATGGCAGGGTAGGACTGTTTCAATAATTAATATGATGATTATAAATAACATATTTTGCAAGATTTCAGAACAAAAGGGTAATTTTACCAAACTAAAAGAAATGCATCCCCACTAAATAAACTAAGAATTTAGCATTTATAGTATGAATTATATTTCACTATATAAATTCCAGCTCGTGTTGAAAGCAGTAGTAAATACTTGTTTATATATAGCATACAAATTGCATTGATTTTTTATTAAACTAATAGCATAATAATCCTGTAGTAATTTAATTCCCCCCAATCAAATTTAAAATGTTGTTCACAATTAAGTTTACTAACTTTAGCCTTCCCTTACAATATCTTCTTAATAAATGGGAATACTCTGAAGCCAGTCTATTTCCCACTGACCTGTATCAATTGATTAGTTTAATGACCTCGCGGTTTTACAGCATCTGGTGGCAGAACGCAACTTGCTCGCTAATTTGTGGTCTTGGTTAGTGCAGTTAGTGGACAACAGTGAGTGATTGGTTCTACATTGAATTCGGAGAATCTAGACCCAATCCGGATGGGTATAGAAGGTCTGTCTGAATTGTTAACATAAGTTAATCTAATTGGAAAATGGAATAACTTAGGGTATCTGATATGCTTGAAGACATAGTTAGATGTAGTTATAAATAGATCGCATCATAAAAACTGTCTTGCGTGAATTAAAGATAATACACGCAGTTTAGTAAATCTCTAATACAAAAAACTCGGGAATAATAATAACACAAATATAGGATATAAAGAAAAGGTAATATTTTGTATAATCAGATACTTATTTTGCTATTGCTATGTTTGTACTTATGACTAAAAAAAAATAACAAATGAAAAATCTGTTATATAATTAATTTTAATAAATAAAGAAATTATGTCAGGATAATACACTGATTATCTGCATTAGAAACTGCAAAATAAACTATGATTTAACCTATTTTTTACAGGTAAGTTTACATTAGTTGAGGGTGTTTCAATTATTTTAAATAAATATCAGTATGAATTTCCGAGTGATTGAAATATATAAACTACAAAGTGATATGTCTTATAAAACTAAGTAATAGAAAAAAAATCTTTTTAAATCACAATTTTGCACCATATTTAAGCTTTATTTTATAAATTACCTCGCTCTATGAGCTCTAATTTCTTTAAGTTGCTTATTAGATAAAACACTATAACCCTGAGGAAATTCTCAAAATACTGATGGGTATCTGGTGTTTTCAATGTGAAGATATTAAGTACAAATTGTCTAAAATTACATCGAACTATTTAAAATACTTCTTCTACAACTGTAAAATTTACATTTATTGAAAATCTAAATTTGACGTAACGGCGAAAAAATTCACCTTATATTGTAAAGGGGAGTTTCCCTGACATCAGATTTAAAGCCGTAATAATCGATAGGTCTGATTAATGTAGGAACGGAAGTACGCATATTTCAGGTGTATATATACAACACACATACACAAAACACACACCCACACACACACAACATAACATATATATATATATATGATATAATATACAAACACACACACACATATATATATATATATAATTCCAATAGAACGATGAAATCACAAAAAGTATTTGCTCCGCCGGTACTCAAACCCGATCTCTCACTTGGCGGGTAAATGTGCTAACCATTACACCATAGGCCCTCTTACTATTTACGACCAAAATTATTATGGTATTTTGCCTATCTGTCACATATGCGTTTTAAGTAAACCTAACTACCATATGATCAGCAAGACCAAAATACCTGTCAATTGACTTTTATTAATTATTAATTAAATTTGTGTAAATGGCTATATAACCGAAGTTTAATTTCAATAGAACATTGAAATCACAAAAAGTACTTGCTCCGCCGGGACTCGAACCCAGATCTCTCACTTGCCGGATTGACTTGGTGCTTACCATTTACACCACAGAGCCCTTAACTTTTTGCGATTCAATTATTTTATAATTCGGCCTACAAGTAGAGGGTCATTGAGAGATTCCCGTTCGAGTTTTCCGGCGGAGCAAGTACGGTTTTTGTGAATTCAATTGTTTATTGAAATAAAATTCCGGTCGGCTAATGCCATTTAACAAATTTAAATTTATTTTATATATATATATATATAATTAAAACCGGAAGTTTTACAACATTCTTTAAAGTTATAGTAAATGTTATACGGTAACTTGTCCATTTATATTTCTATCAGCAGTACTGATGAAGCATTGCATACTTTATATATGAAAAAACGTACAGTTAAAATTAAATTTTTCATGGACTAATATTTTTCTAATCTAGACAAACTCTGTGATCTACAGCGAATCCACAAAGACTTTAAATATATTCAAGTCCCTTAGGGGAATATATTACGTGAAGCATGATATCTCTGGCAGTTCACGGAACTGCTGGCCAGTTATTGAATAGAACTCCAGAAAGAGTTTAAGGTAGTAATCTATCGCTAAAAATTGTTTTTATTTACATAATGTTTTAGTTATGCAACATTTAATAAAAGTACATTTCTTAGTTTTGTGCTGGTAATTATTTAAATATATTTTGTTAACGTAATGGCGATCTTTAAACACGTTACTATAAAACCTGAAATATGGTATTACAACTGAATCATATATTTATAATCAATAGTGTAAGAACTTCAAACAAGTAATCAGTATTGAAATTATGTCTATGGTCTATGTAATGGATTGAAGTAATCACCTCAAACATTTTCAAACCGGGTTTCCGTATCAATCATAGGTTAGTTACAGAAGCAAAGGCTATCTGGGAATATGCAAGTCTTCTTACTTCGACTCTCAGAATCGATTCTGAAGAAAAATGTCGAAGTACTCTCAGTTTGTATGCTTAGATTATAGAGAATGTTTTCGAGAAAAGTTTACATACAAGCCCTATGTGATTTTAACCTCAGTAACAATCTAACGAAGGGATCTACAAAACTTGTTGTTCGTTATTAAGCCGCAATCTTTCAACATGGCAATGACTAAAAGGGCCGCTAAATCATGCAGGTCTAGACTGAATGGTGGGTGGGAGTGGTAGGCAACTCAGTCCAATCTGCTACTTTGCCCTCTAGACTACTGCAAGTTGAGGTACATAGGATTTATGCTTGTAACTATATATAAAGTTTGACCACGAGCACAGCAAACACAATCCCTTATTATTCTTATTGTTATTATTCTGTTTTAGGAATAATCTGACTTTAAATTAATAAGAATTTATACGCAAATGGTTTATACAATAACAAGCTATTTCCGCCGCGGCTTCCCCCACGCTTTTTCGTAAGCTTTGCCTTGTGTATAAGTACTTCAGGTTGAAGTGAAACTATAGTTCCAAACGCCGATTAGAGTTTAGCCATTGTTGCTACAAATCGTGAAAATCAGTCATATATAAACGCGTAGTATGTATATATAGCCATTGTACAACGTTCATAATAATTGATTATAAAGGTAGTCTAAAGTTTTAAGTTCAACCAGAAAATGTATTTTAAAGACAAATATATATAATATATATATCATAACTTAGCACTTTTTAAATTATTATTTGGCTATTTTGTGTTACGGAACTGTCAAATAAGTTGCATTTTATAGTCTGCAGGTGCTTTAAAAATTGTATCATATTGGACTGCCACCATCATTTGGAGTTTACAATTCCACTGAGAATAGCACATAACATTAATAATCCTTATACATATATATAAATATATATAATATATTTTATATATAATATGACTATATATACATTATAGTGTGTGTGTGTGTGTGTGTGTGTTAGTGTGTGTGTGTGTGTGTGTGTGTGTGTGTGTGTGTGTGTGTGTGTTGTATTGTTGGGTGTGTGTGTTGGGGTGTGTGTGTGTGTGTGTGGTGTGTGTGTGTGTGTGTGGTGTTGTGTGTGTGTGTTTAAATTTTCTAACTGATATTAATATTGAACGATTCGCCTTTGCAGTACATCTTAAATATGGATCAAGACGACAATAGTTGTCAAGCCCGTTGTTAGTGACATTAGTTATTAGAATTTAATTATTTATTCGTCACCGACTTATTCTCTTCATAGGCCGAACCATTTTTCCTCATACGTAGGTGCACCAGAATATTGTGAACGAACCTGCTGCATAACCGTTTTCCAGTTGCATGATGCACTCCTGGTAGATTGGCATAAAATTATTGTCGAATTGTTCTTAATTGAAACGAGTCCCGCCAGTGTGTCCACTAGCTTGTGGCTCCTATAACTTCCATGTTCGTCGCAAATGTCCCATTAACTTTAAGTAGATTTATACTTTCAAAAGGAGTTATAACAATCGAAACTTTCTTTGAAAAACATCTTGAAATTCACAAAATCGCACCCAAGACGAACTCTTTCTCTGTAAGAGTTCAAATTGTTTCAGGACATTTATCAACTTGTGCATTCTCTACGCTTCTCTTCTCTCCTACACCGTAATACACTTACAAAGTTTTGTCCCTTATGCTCAAGTTTCAATAGTGGTTAAAATTTTTTTTCAAATGCTTTCAAAATATTCAAGTGGTGCAACTCTCTCACTCAAAAATTTCTTAAATTGACCGTGGTTACATTGCATAACTCCCCATGTAGTTTACAGTTTTATAGCTGACTTCATCATAATGTCCCACTTTTTAAAATTTTTGCTGCAAAGGACTCTTAATGTTGATACAAAGGAAAACGGAGGATCAATTGAAACTTAAATAATTTTTTTTTTTTTCATTTTTAAACAACACTCCTGTTGTTCCCACAAACATATTCCGAGCACCGTTGTCAAATTCCATCAATTTGGCTCAGTCTACTAAAATGATGTCTAATAAAATATACGGCATTTTTGAAACACAAACATTTTTTTTTAATCATACTGATTATTAATTAATTAAATGAAATGTAAAATACTTCCCTTTAAAAACCTAAGAAAATTCAACGTAACCTTATAAAAAATCCTGGTGGAATACTAATTTTGGGTATGAATAACTGTTAATTTTACTGACATTGGTAACAGCAATCGCAGTTTTCACTTGAGTGCATAAAAACAAAATATTTGTGTCCGTTATTATTTTTATTTGCATAAAAGACAAATGAAAACTACATTTGAATGTCTATTTCTTTGTACACTATAGAAACTATCTACAATAGATTAAGATGATTTTATCGTATAACTTTGGGCTGTAATATGGCTGACACTATTTATATTGTTATTAACTCCCTATCCTTCCGTAAATTATATATATAATATCATAGAATATATATAATATATATATAACCTTAAACCTGAAAAACTGTAAGTATTTCCAATCACTTTACAAATTTAAAAAAGGGATTTATTTAAATATATAATTTTTTTTAAATTTCAGTTAAAAAAAAAGAATAAATGATTCTTGAATATATATAAATACAACAACAATATTCAATAATATATATATATATATATATATATATATTCAATTTAAGACAATTCTTTTAAATAAAAAAATCCCCCCCCCCCCCCACCCCCCCACAGGTACAGTAATAATATCAAATCAAATATTTTCAATCGTATAAGATTAGTGCTCAGATAGATGAGGAAAGGATATAAAACCAACTTTTAAATCGTACATAAAGACTTCTTCGACATTACAATCAGTAAAAAAGTAAGGTAAACAACTTTATTTGCACGTATGTTCTGCCATTTTCCATAACATTCTCTTCATATTAAATGGTGATGTATAAAGTAAGTCGAAGTATAAACTTATGTGTCGAGGACTAAAAGTAAATTAACTGCAGAGTGCAAGTATTAAGTTGTTTTGATGCGTGGTCCTCGTCTACTCTAACGAGTTATTTGACAAACAGCTCCTGTTATAATAAAAACAGATAGCATCGGTGAGGGACTGCCGAAGAGAGTGAAAACGGAACTATAAAGTTGAGAGTAATTAACAATACGTTTTATAGTAGCACGTACATCCTTAAATTTGTAAATGTACGCGTTTTTTAATAGTTCCAATTTTGTAAAAAACCACGAAAAAATAATATCAAATAACTAGAAATCTATTTTACACGCTATTAAGTTAAAACTTAATAAACCGTAAATGATACTCATTTTCATGATGAAGAGGTTAAATAATAAAAACATAATTAAAATGAATAATGCTAAATTTTAAATAAAATATGCCGTCCAAATAATTAAAAAAAATGTTTTAAAAAAAATATATTCGTTGTTTTCATTATTCATCTTATATTCTGTAAAAAAGATAAGTTGTAATTGCTCACATATTAATAGTTAGTTAAACATAGAAAAACAAGTTCAGTAACCACCGAGTGAAGCAACAGTGAGTTTGAACACCCGTTTTGAAAATAATAATCACAGTTTATTGCTACGAATAAAGTATAAATAATTGCAATACCAATATAAACCCCACAGATATTTTTAAAACTAATAAATTAGTTAAATTAACTTGGGTTTTTCTTTCGTAAAGGTAATTTTAATTTGCACAATAAACTAATTTATTGAGTTTAATACGGTATCAGTGACAAAGCGCCCAACCTACAGTTTTTCCGGCAGAAAACGTTTCACTCATCACTTCATACCTACTAACAGGCTAAACTAAACATTCCCAATAAAAAAATGAGAAATACAAAGAAAAATATTCATCTATTATCCACACAACTTTCTCGCTGACAAAATTTTGTCTGACAAATATAAAAAAAATCGCTCGCTTAACTACATATTTTCTTGTCATTGTAAAACTGCTATGTAAAAATGTAAACATTAATCAAAATTAATTCGACAATTTTTTTAATATTTTAAAAATGTAACCATAGAATTTTGCCAAAATTATAAGAGCTTAATTTGACACGCATCCTTAGCCGAAGTGTGGTTACACATATGGCTTTCACTTTAAAT